>NC_137104.1:50350991-50433491 GCF_949357685.1 Gobio gobio | reverse complement strand
CGCTTTCGGGGGCGAAGCGTACCAATATCGGGTTCTTCCCTTCGGCCTGGCTCTCTCCCCTCGCACCTTCACCAAGTGTATGGATGCAGCACTGGCTCCGCTGAGACTCCAGGGCATCCGTATACTAAATTACATCGACGACTGGCTCATTTTGGCCAGATCGCGCGAGATGGCGGTTCGGCATCGAGATGTCGTTCTGGCCCACATAAGGTGCTTGGGGCTGAGACTCAACACGAAGAAAAGCGTGTTGACGCCCTCCCAGAGGACCACGTTCCTGGGAGTCGTATGGGATTCCACGTCAATGCGGGCACGTATGTCTCCCGCACGCGTGGAATCCATACTGGCGAACGTCTCCAGAGTGAAGTCAGGCCGCAGCCTCACTGTGAAGCAGTTCCAGAGACTGCTGGGGCTCATGGCAGCAGCGTCCAACGTGATACCTTTTGGCCTGCTGCATATGAGACCCCTACAGTGGTGGCTGAGGGCCAAGGGGTTTTCCCCGAGGGGAAATCCGTTTCGTATGATCAGGGTAACGCGCAGATGCCTTCGTTCCCTCGTCATATGGCGGAAACCTTGGTTCCTGTCCCAGGGGCCAGTGCTGGGAGCATCATGTTGCCGGAAAGCCGTTTCAACAGATGCCTCCCTCACTGGTTGGGGCGCGGTCATGGAAGGCCGCTTTGCGAGAGGTCTGTGGGAGACCCGGCATTCTTCATGGCACATCAACTGCCTGGAGATGCTGGCGGTCTACAAAGCTCTGAGGAGCTTTTACCCGGATCTCCGCGGCCACCATGTCCTGATACGCTCAGACAACACTTCGGTTGTCGCGTATCTCAATCACCAGGGGGGTTTGAGGTCGCGCCCTCTATGCAGACTGGCGCATCAAATCCTCCTGTGGTCCCAGGGGAAGTTATCGTCCCTCAGGGCGATGTACATTCCCGGGGACCAAAACCAGGGAGCAGACATCCTGTCGAGGCAGGGGCTGAGGCCCGGGGAGTGGCGACTCCACCCAGAGGTGGTGGAGGCCATGTGCGAGAGATTCGGCCCAGTGGAAGTGGACTTGTTCGCGTCTCGAGAGACGTCCCACTGTCCACTGTGGTTCTCTCTCAGGCATCCAGCCCCGTTGGGACTGGACGCCATGATGCAGACGTGGCCGAGGCTGCGTCTGTACGCATTTCCCCCGATCGCTCTGCTCCCGGGAGTTCTGGAGCGGGTCCGCCGGGAGGGCATCAGCCTGCTCTTAGTAGCACCCCGGTGGCCCACTCGAGTATGGTTCTCGGACATCATAACTCTGCTAGACGGCTCTCCGTGGCAGGTTCCTCTGAGGAGGGATCTGCTCTCTCAGGCAGGGGGCACAATATTTCACCCCCGGCCGGAGTTGTGGAGCCTCTGGGTCTGGCCCCTGAGGGGGCTCGGTACCTAGAGGCGGGCCTGTCAGCAGAGGTAGTCGAGACCTTACTCAGCTCCAGGGCTCCTTCTACCAGGAGACTGTACAGCCTCAAGTGGAATGTATTTTCCACTTGGTGTAGAGAGCGTGAGGTGGATCCAGTTAACTGCCCAGTGGCTTCAGTGCTGGAGTTCCTCCAAGATCGCTTCTCCGCTGGTCTTACCCCGTCCACCCTGAAGGTGTACGTGGCTGCCCTTGGGGCTTTCCACGCACCTCTAGGTGATGGACCCTTGGGGAAGCACCACCTGGTTGTACAGTTCCTCCGTGGGGCTCGGAGGATGAGGCCGGTAGCTCGCTCCAGAGTCCCAACCTGGGACCTGGCGGTGGTTCTGGAAGGGCTGGCTGAGGCCCCCTTCGAGCCACTGGAGCTGGCTGAGCCCAAGAACCTGACCCTGAAGGTGGCCTTTCTACTCGCCATTACCTCTCTGAGGAGAGTGGGAGATCTCCAGGCCTTGGCGGTCACGCCAACCTGCCTGGAGTTTGCCCCCGGCAGAGTAAGGGCCATCCTTCACCCTAGACCGGGTTACATTCCCAAGGTTCCATCTCAGGGAGCCCGGTCTCTGGTTCTTCAGGCTTTCCATCCCCCTCCCCACCTGACGGCGGAAGAGGGGAGACTTCATCTGCTCTGCCCGGTCAGAGCTTTGAGTATCTATTTAGAGAAGTCTTCCCATTGGAGAAGGTCAGACCAGTTGTTGGTGTGCTTTGGCATGGGGAAGGGGCTGCCTGCGTCAACTCAGACGATCAGTAATTGGATCGTCCAGGCTATAGCCACGGCTTATGGGGTGCGCAATTTGCCTTCCCCCATGGCCGTGAGGGCCCATTCCACCAGGAGCATGGCTTCCTCAGTGGCCCTCCTTTCTGGCGTCTCGCTTCAAGAGGTATGCGAGGCGGCCGGGTGGGCCACCCCGCACACCTTCATACGTTTCTACAGTCTGCACCTCCCGGTGACGCCTGGTGCTCGAGTTCTTGCGTCCTGAGTGTGCCTGGGTCTCCAGCTTCACACTGGGACGTGGGGTGATTTCGGTGTGGCCTAGTGGGTAGTAACGTTCCCAGAGTGTTGTCACTCGACGACGCAGTTCGAGTTCCCTCGAAGGGGAACGTCTCGGGTTATGACTATAACCCTTGTTCCCCGAGAAGGGAACGAGACACTGCGTCTCGTCGCCACACCTATCACGATTAGAGCGCTTGCTTCATCGCAAAAGAGCTAATGTGTGTGTGCATCAGCTTCCTTTTTGTATCTTCCGGGTATGCCGTCATCTACTACGTCACGACGCACCACCAATCAGATTGGCTTGATTTCATTCATACTTCAGATGCGTAACGCTGAGGGCGTTCCCAGAGTGTTGTCACTCGACGACGCAGTGTCTCGTTCCCTTCTCGGGGAACAAGGGTTATAGTCATAACCCGAGACGTTCACACTGTTGCGTTTAATCCTGTTTATACACGTCTTTCGTTTGTTTTACTCAAGCAAATGTCTTTATTTAAACCTCATCATCCTCGTCTTCATCCTTTGTGGGAAGTTCTGTGACGCCTGAAGAGATTGTAAGTTTTAATTCATTTCACACAAATTACAAATCATGTGAACCGTTTTCTCAAAACACTACACACACAATTCTCAGATGTTTTCATAATCGTTCATACATCCAACCAAAACTTTAATATATCAGGACAAAACAATCACAGCTATTTTTATTGTCTTTACACAAATCACAAACATTTATGCACCATTTGTCCAAACACAACAAACAAAACTCTGGAATTTGTCATATTATCAAATCCACATGTTTGTTTTCAATGAGCCCCAAACTGATATCTGCTTTATTAATAATACTCACAACACAAGATATGCAGTTTTCACAAATGTTTACGCATTTATCATTATGTAATTGGGAAAATATTCATGGGAAAGTGCAAGAAAATATGCAAGAGAAGAGGAAAATGAAGAGGTGTGAGTGTAAAGGTGGTGGTATGGGTAGAGGAAGGGGTGTAATGAGAAGGAAAGGAAGAGTGGAACATATAGAAGGAGATCATATGAGGAGAGAGGAAGAAAAAGAAGAAGAAGAAGAAGAAGAAGAAGACATGGACATAGTGGACAGCGGGTGGATGGGGTCGGAGGAGAGGTGGAGTTCAAATGAAATCAGAATCGCCCTCATTCAGTGGCTCTTAATCCTGGACCTGAGGAGCCCTATCTGAGGGTATGGGGGACTTTGGATTTTTATTTTTTAGAAATGGTTTAATTATTAGAAACTCAAGATAGAATACTTTGGCATAATGTTATGTTTGAAAATTCATATTGCCTAATTTTATAAATATAGTTTTAAAGGTGTTGAGATAATTGAAAAACTTTTATAAAGATAAATTATAATATAAATTTGTATATTCTCAAATGTCAGGGCGGCATCACTGCAAATATTGATTTGTCTGTACTATTTATCAACTGACAGGTAATAACGTTGAGCCTGATACTGTAATGAATACTGTAACATCCAGAGAACGCCAATAGATCATTATGGCAGAGTGAAAAGGTTTGTAGATCTCTCTCAAATACTGATAAAAACAGCTCAAGAGGGGAGATCATAAATTTAGAAATATTTGGTTGTACCACCTGACAAATTTTTTTTTTTTTTTTCTCAATTGATTTGACACATTTCTCCAAATGAATGTAGTTGCTCTCAAACAATTAACACAGCAAACTAAACACACTCTTACAGTTTTTTCCAATTGCTAACACACAATTTTTCAAACTAGTCTGGTTTTATCAAAATACTTAACACAATTCACAAAACCACACACCCAAACTGCAAAATACCTCATAAATCCTGCAAAATTAAGCACTGCAACCGAAACTACACATAGCATTATCAAAATCAAACTTTTGCACGAAATGGCACACACTTCATTCATATTTCCAGACTTTTGTCTAACCAACTACACACTGTTGGGCATAATGAAAAGCACCCTCATCTTTAGTATGCTTTGCCATAATACTAACGTTTTTATCAAATTGTTCACATGCATATTTGCAGATACACACACATGCTGTTGAAACATTTTTTATTTTATTTATTTTTTTCACTACGGTAAACAAGTCAGTGCAACATATGCACAACAGCTATATTTGCATGGGACTGAACAAAAATATTCTCACAAAAAAACAGTAAACTGAAAAAAAATTCAGAAAAAATTAATTACAGTAAAAAAAAAGAGGCAAGAAAAATAATTAGGCAGCATCTTGCCGCACAGCTGGGTCTGGCAACAACGCCTCGTCAACATCACAGCAACATATAACAATAATTAGGCAACATCTTCCATTGTTGTTGTAAAAAAAAAAAAGGTTTTCGCCCAATAAATAAATAATGTACTGCAATCAGGGGCGGACTGGCCATCTGGCATACCGGGCGTTTTCCCGGTGGGCCGCTGGACAATGTGGGCCGGCCCGTTGCTACGTAAATATATGAAGAATAAATTGTAGTAAAACTACGTAGTCTATATCCTTCCGTCAGCCCAGACGAATGGCCCGCGCAGCCTGAGGCAAAACTCTAATCTATAGCCTGCTCAGTCCCCGTGTCTCAGTGTTGTAAAAGCGCTCGTCAATGTCAAAATGTTTGCGATATCCAATCAATAAATAAAATAAAATAAAATCAATCGTGATGCATTTCATTGGAATAGTGCTGTAAATGAATTGTTAGCACATTCGTTTAACTAAACTTGCATGAACGCTTGTGTTGACTTAGTGACAGCACAATTGTGTCTTAAGACAACTGTATTTACTTTCGTTGTGAAAGCTTGTTAGTTACTCGTTGTTGTTTTTTTTCTTCATTTTAGGTAAGTTAAAATAATCGTAATGTTTTAGCTGTCACATGCTCACAGTCAGCCTGTTTAACGTTACCACACAATACATGACATGTTATGAGTACGTCTCTTCATTTTGGCATGGTTTTATAATGTTGATTGAGACATATGACGTTTTTATAGTCCGGCATAACAGAGGCCATTATAATAACTGACTGTTAAAATACCACGTGTTAGATTGTGTCATGTATTGTGTACTGTACTCTATATGAAGTGCTTTCAAGGATACAGCTCATGGCAGGCAGAAGTATGACAAAAGATGAATTAATCAGTCAAGTCCTAGACTTAGCCCTAATTTATGTCTATTTATTTATATAAAATGAACTTGTTGAAAAGAGGGGAGAGCATCCAATTGGTAGGTAGTGCTGCTGCATACATCACAATGTGTGCTTTAAATATTTAAAGGACAGGAAAAGTCATATTATTGTAGAAATAACATGTTATTTCTATTCAGATTTCTTGCATCTTTCTCTATTATTTTTTTTTTCTCGGTTCAGATGCGCTTTATTGACATCAAGAACCTGTTCACCCAAATCTTTGAACAGTATGCAATAACAGTAATATGAACATTATTTGGTATGAAGATTGATATAATTTTGTATTGTATATAATGTGTGTGCTCTGTGGTGACTAAGATTTGAAAAATAAAAATTTGAAGTTAAAAATTAGAGAGTTGAACAAGTTCAACTCAATGTTCCTCATTTCATTAACTTCTCTATCTTTCTCTCTCTTAGGAGTCAGTGAAGACGTTGTCCATGAAGTTCTTCCTATGTGGTTCACGTCATGAACAAATTTGTTTTTGTGTGTGTTCAAATTCAACTGTTGCAATATATTATTTTATAAAATATACACAATCTTAAATCTACCCCCAGAATCATCCTTGTGTATTCCCCCTGTACTTGAAAATGTGATCGACTGAAAAGGCTATACCATTCCTTGTTTATTTTACTTGATGAGTTATTAAATTATGCAACTTGGACCCAATAATTACTCAACATTCCTAGAAACCAGATTTAATTGCAATAAAGAAAGCAGTATTTGGGTGTAATAAACCTTTAAAAACTTTTAAAGGGTTAAAATACTGCCTTGGTGGCACTTGTTTTGGATCTCCAAAACTAGGGTCCTGGAAATGCGTTCCTGGGATTGCGGTTGTCCGATTCGGAAGGTGGCGCTGTCACAAAAAAATAGGGTCCTAGAAATGCGGTCCTAGAAATGCGGTTCTGAAAGTGCAGCCTCCGGTATTGCAGACGGATAATGTTGGAGCAGCGCGGGCGGCACTAGCTAAATGCGAGCTGAGGTAAGAGCTGAATATGAGTCAATGGGCTACAGCAATATTTCCCGACTGTTAAAGATTTTAAAAATGTTAAACGACGGACATTAATTTCCAGGGATGTAAACTACTGCTGACCTTTTAGAATGAATCAGATTGTAATGCCTTTTACGTTATTCGTCACAGAATGCACAAAGAAACAGTAGCGTAGGTGTCGCAGTTTTCAGCAGATCAGAGGGAATGTTTGTCTTTCTGTTTCCAGACTTTCTTCAATAATTTTCAAATTATTCTTAGTACTCAAAATATATTTCTGGAACGTAGGCTTAGCCTACACATACATCATGCTAAAACTAACTTTCATATTCAAGTAGCCAATGGAAAGTGTCATATTCATATATGACTCTTTCCATTGGCTACTTGAATATGAAAGTTAGTTTATAATAAATATATCATTTGCTAGTTAGTTCACATGCATTATTTTACACACTGGTAATCAAAAGTTTTAATTAATTAAGACTTTTTAAAATGTTTTTGAAAGAAGGCTAAATTTATTTGATCTAAAATACAGTAAAACCCCAAATATTAAGAAATATTAATACAATTTCCAATAGGCCTAGTTGTTTTATATGAGAATGTATTGTAAAATGTAATTTATTTCTGTAAAAGCTGACTTTGCAGCATCATTACTTCAGTAAGTATCACATGATCCTTCAGAAATCATTTTAATATGCTGTATTTTTCATATAATTTTAACTCTTTTCCTCTATTTGAGCTCTACTATAACTCTAGATACTATAACCACTAGTAGATACTATAACCACTAGAAAGGCACCCTAAAACAGTCCACATTCTGCACTACATCCTAAGTCTTCTAGACCAGGGGTTTTCAAACTTGATGCCAACGACCCCTAAATATGATGAACCTTTATGAGGGACCCCCTTCCTAAAATCCATCTATTTTTTTGTACGAAAAAACATTTAAACTGTTAGATAAATAGTAAGTGTGACATTATAAATTCAACATATTGTTTCCCAACTTAAATTGGCAATTAATGTTGGATGTATAACCCCGAAGAAGAATATTTTCAATTAAAAATGATTTGTATAAGCAACTTTCACAATAAATGTATGCAAGCAGCGTACGTATTGTGTTAAGAAAACTGCTTTACAACCCCAGTGAGAGAGATAAAGGGGACTATAATGAGAAACTCTAGAAAGTTACAAAGCAAACATATACATGTCACAGGTCGGAGCGGACCGCGTGAGTCCCGCCCCTCACTTATTTTTCACCTCGGGGAGGTTCCCAGTGATACCCCAGACGACCAGACACACGAGGACACTGGAGTAAAGTTTAAAATTACAGTCTTTATTAATTTACTTAAAATTGGGGGGAAAGGGAAGTGAGGGGGCTAAAATCCAAGAGGACTGGAGAGTGAGGACACCGCCTCAGAGCTCGCCGGCTCTCTCCGCGGGAGAACCTCAGATAAGTCGTTTCGTCCTTTTTCTCAATGTTTGGCTTCCATGTCCTGCTATGTGCTCACTTGTCTCTTTCTTTCTTTTTCCCAGGGCGGACCTTTCGGGGGATTTACGCCACGGCTTGCTCCTTCTCCTGAACACAGGGGTAGAACGGGTAAGTACAGGGGAACGGGGCGACAGGGGTACCTCTCTCTCTCGGGCGTGCTCCGACGGCTTCCTTTCAGAATGGATCAAGGGGCCGGTGTCATAGAAGTCGGTACCTCCGGGGCATCCGCTGGATCTGGGTCAATACTGGGACTTTTGTTTGGCATACAGGTAAGTAAAACTTCGCTCAAAGGATATCACTCACAGACTCTGTAGACACGGTTCATCAGTTTCTCTCTCCTTGTTCCAGGCTCTGTGATAGTGGTGGCTCAGGGGGCTTGACCACGGCGGTGGTGCTGGATCGGGCGCTTCTCTAGATGGCTTCACACAGGTAAGTGCAGGTAAGTATGACTTTGCTCAATGGATATCACTCACAGACTCCGTAGACACGATTCATCCGTTTCTCTCTCCTTGCTCCAGGCTCCGTGATAGCGGTGGCTCAAGGGGGCTTGACCACGACGGTGGTGCTGGATCGGACGCTTCTCCAGGTGGTTTCACATAGGTAAGTGCAGGTAAGTATGACTTTGCTCCGGGAGTATGTAGCGTTCCCCTCTCCTCTCCTCGGGCCCTGCACACGCACACACAATTTCCTCCGACACAAGCACGTATCAATGGCTATTCAAGAGAGTGCTTACTTGGCTCCGGTCGTGCTACCCCCGTAGAGACAGAGAGTAGGGTGAGGTTCACAGCGTGAATGGTTAGGGCTAGTTACTCCGCCAGCTTCGGGATCGTACCTTCCCCAGAGAGTGGGTCAGCCTGGATAATGGTCTCTGGGACGACACGCACACACACAGCAGATTCCAAGTGTACACTCTCAAAGTCAAGATGCTGACTCACCCACGGCACTCTACACACTAACCAGGTGTACTTAAGGTCCAGAGACCACTTTTCCCGCGTCGTTTATCTCGGGGGAGGGGGGTGGGGGGGGAGAGATCGCTGAAGCGCTGGTATAGCGAAGAACCAACGAAAAGGACGTTGGTGCTACACCACCCCGGCGGCTTTCACTGTCCGCCGTCTCTGGCTCTCCCACGCTCACTCTCCGCGGTGGGGCCACTCGTTTTCCTAGTTTCAACGTCACAAGGCTCACAGATGATAAACTTCCGATGAAGTTGTTACTGTATACTTTTCTCAGGGTACTCACACATTGATCAACTCGTGTGCTCGTCTTGTTCTCTCTTCCAGTGTCTGGCTCGCGTCCTGACTGCTGTGCTCTCTCTCCCGAAGGGATTTGCTCATTAGCACTTCCGGCAACTGTCCTGCATGTAACTTCTCAGAATCGGACACACACTTGACACTTGAATCACAATGCAAAACTCGGTCTGTATTATACTCAGCCTCGTCTCTTTTCTTCTCTTTATAGCTCTCCGGATCTTTGATCGCTCAGTCCACAATATCCACCTTGTGTTATCCTTTGTTTGCCCAGATGCCCAGATCCTCTCGCCGCAACGGCTGGAAGCGGCTACCACCACGCTCAGCTTGAGCCCGACCCGGAACTAACAGCTGCGGCTGTGTGTGACCGCTGCAACGACGGACCCCGACTGACTTCTGGAGGCCCTCTTTGTACTCCTCCTACCTCCCCTTCACCCAATCCGGAGATCGCGCTGTTTATTGGAGCACCTGCCGCCGATTCTCTATGATTTTTGGCGCGGGGACGGGAACCCGGAAGTAGTGGTGTTTGATCCGGGCGGAACAAATCTCTGTCACTATGGTTCCGCCCCAGGAAAAGTCACACCATGACATACAATTCTGGAATGTATACGGCAAGAGAGGAGAGAAACATTTAGAAATGAAACCGTTAGAATATTCGGTAGACTTTATCCATTTTTGCTTTGTCTTTTTATACTCTGAAATTTTCTGGGGACCCCTTAGAACCTTCTGGGGGTCCCAGGACCCCAGTTTGAAAACCCCTGTTCTAGACCATAGCATTGATATAGGTATTAAACTAAATGATAATAAACTACAGTGTATGGAAAAGAGAAATCAAAATTTTTATTTAAAAAAAAAAAATATATATATATATACTATTTGCCATGAGCACCAGGAAAGACAGATTATAACCTGAAGAAGTATGCCAGTCATTCAGTATGATAAGCATTTTAATAAAACAATTAATATAATTCATATTTTTGTACAAATAGCTTCTGTGTTTAAAATTGCCCTGTGTATAATGAGCTGGTGGGTTTATGGTGAGGTGTGTTGCAGACCAGGTGTGATGGGCCGCTTTGTGCCAGAAAGTCCAGGGCCACTTTTTTGCCCCAGTCCACCCCTGACTGCAATCATTGAATCAATGAACTTTATAGATCCTGCCTCTCATTTACATCTAGTCAAAGAATCATCAACATCACAGCATATATTGTCATGAGTCATGCATCATGGGGGAAAAAGCCATGAATGCTGGATCCATCCGTGCCTCAACTTCTCCACAGGCCTCGTCCATCACTTGAGGAAGACTCGGTTGGTGGGTGGTGCTCAAAGCACTCTTGCACCAGTGCTGAATGGGGAAATACACATTTTTTCTCAATTTGCTCCTGATCACCCGGCAGAAAGTCGATTTCACTGAGGGAGTTTAAAATGTATAGGAGCCTTTCTGTGTTGTGCGGCCCCAAGACAGCGTTGTGTGCCACAGCTCCAGTGGATTATAACACTTGTTGTCCTGGGACATTGACTGTGGCACAATGCTAATATTGGGCTGAACTCTCAGTCCAGCTTCCCTCAAGGAAAGACCATCATTTATAACATGGTCAGTTAGGATGGCTCTGATTTCAGTTTAAACCCATCTGTACCCTATCCTTTTCTCCTCCCTCCTCTTACACCTGCTCTCCTCTTTCCCTCTGTCCATTTCTACCAGAAAGACTCGGAAGGCAAGATGTTGTAACAATGCATTAATTCTTTAACAGACCAGCAAATGAAAGCAAGTTATGAGGTTCTTTGGCGAAGGCCCCGTCCGTATCTCACATCCAGAGGGGAACGGACTCTGCATTTCCTGCCCTAAGATGAAGGCAGGGGCACAGTCGACCCCTCTGGGAGGTGTGGGCAGGGACCATCCTGGTGGTGGTGGGGAGGATGGAGGTGAATGTCGATTCAGCGGTTTGGATCGCAAAAGTCATGTGATTTCATCAGTTTGGCGGTTTGACATGCGATCCGAATCATGATTCGACTCACTGATTCATAACGCTTCGAAGCTTCATGATGCAGTGTTTTGAAATCGGTGATCACTATATAAGTCGTTATTTACAAAAACTATTCTTGTCGCTTTATAAGGTTATTGTAGAACCACTGTAGTGAGATGGACTTTGTAACGACGTCTTTAGTAACTTTTATGGGTCTTGAGAGTGTACAGTGCATTGTGCCAATGGAGGCCTTTCTGAGCCATCGGATTTCAACTAAAATATCTTCATTTCTGTTCCGAAGATGAACGGAGGTCTTACGGGTGTCAAACAATATGACGGTAAGTCATTAATGACAGAATTTCAGTTTTTGGGTGAACTAAAACCCAGTCAGAAAGTCAGAAACAGACTTCATGAGGGTGGCCTGAGGGCCCATCGTCCTCTAGTAGGCCCTGTGCGCATTGCCCAGCACCATTGAGCACCGTCTGGCAGTGCTCATCCTGTTCCCCCTTGCACAAAGGAGCAGATACTGGTCCTGCTGATGGGTTAAGGACCTTCTACGGCCCTGTCCAGCTCTCCTAGAGTACCTGCCTGTCTCCTGGAATCTCCTCCATGCTCTTGAGACTGTGCTGGGAGACACAGCAAACCTTCTGGCAATGGCACACATTGATGTGCCATCCTGGAGGAGTTGGACGGCCTGTGCAACCTCTGTAGAGTCCAGGTATCGCCTCATGCTACCAGTAGTGACACTGACCCTAGCCAAATGCAAAACTGGTGAAAAACAGTCAGAAAAGATGAGTAGGGAAAAAAATGCCAGTGGCCTCTACCTGAAAAACCATTCCTGTTTTTGGGGTCTTTTCATTGTTGCCCATCTAGTGAATCTGTATGTAATTTCATTAACACCAAAGTAGCTGAAACTGTAGCTGATTAACAACCCCCTCTGCTACTTAACTGACCAGATGAATATCCCACAAGTTTAACTGACTATTCTCCGATTAAAAAGTGTTCCTTAAATTTTTTTGAGCAGTGTATAATGGAAACATTTTATGTAAAATCCACTTTTTAAAAAGATCTACATTTCTCATTTTTATTCATGATGATAATGTGAACATGTGCTTTGGTTTAGTGGAGGATTGCTGCCATCTACTGCAAAACAAACACTTTTAAAATTAAAATAATACTATTTTTACCTACAGCCAGCCCACTATACCTACAGCCAGCCCACTATGACTTGATTTTTGACATGTCTAAAAATCATTATTATAACAATAAAAACAACTTCTGATAGGAAAGCTTGAAACATCACTGAATTCAACCTGAGACCCAAGTAGACTCTTAGTAAGACCCAAGTAAGATCTCCTGTGAATGAGTTAGACAATTCTTTGTCTGATAAATTTTGAAACCAAATCTCTCCAGATGTGTCGGTTTGTTCGCATCGCTCTCTTCTTACTGCGGACAAGGCGCACAGACAAGCAGATCGTACAGATAAGATAAAACTCTGACGCCTGCATTCCTTAATGGTGTCAGAGCCCCTTCCACACATTTGCTGAATACACTCAGAGCTAGAGAAAGGCCAAAGGGAATTTTCATATACGCTGTGCCCTGATAAGTGAACCTCAAATATTTCCTGTGAGTAGGAAAATAATACTGAAGACCAAACAAGGTTATCCAATCTCCTTGATTAATATTTTGACACACAGTTCTGAGTGAGAGCATTTTAAATTTGTATTTTCTGAAGTGTTTGTTGAGAACCCGTAAATCCAAGATGGGACAGAGACCCCCCCCTTTTTTGGGAAACACAAGATAAGAAAATCCCTTTTGGAATCACTCTTATCATTACTTTTCTTAAGGAGGATATTTCTTCCTCCAAAACCCGAGCTGATTCCCCCTGGGCCATTGAAATGACCACTCCATTGAAAACAGAGGCTTTACAGCGAATTGAAGTCTGTATCATCTGTCCATACTGGTTAAAACCGAGGGATAAACTGTGCATACGTGCCAGTTCACTTACTGAGCAGCGAGTGGGTGAGTCATTTTTACACCCTTAGCTCTTGGGGAGTATCCCCCTCGGTTGAAATTGTGCACCTCAATATGACCGAAAGGGCACTTTACTATTATCAATTTAAAGGGGCAGAGGCTCAAGTCTGTGGCCAGGGGAAGGCTAAGCCCTGACCAGCCTTATAACACATGCTCCGCCTAAATTTGCTCATTCCAAGACATCACTGGTTCATCTAAACATTTGTCTTTGACTCCAGAAAAGATTGAAGTTGTCAATAAAGTTCAGTCCTCTCATGTTGCATGTTTTTTGTGCTTCTTTTAAAAATTCAAATAGAAATCTGTAGCATGGAAACGGTATTCCCCGGTGGCTGTGGCTCTTTTAGCAGATAATGCGCTGCCACAAAGCACAAAAGGTTCAGGAATGGTTTGAGGAGTTGATTTGGCTTCCAAATTCCCCAGATCTCAATCCAATCGAGCATCTGTGGGATGTGCTGAACAAACAAGTCCAAGTCTGCAGCTTATGGGACTTAAAGGATCTGCTGCTAACATCTCGGTGCCAGATACCACAGCACACCGTCAGGGGTCTAGTGGAGTCCATGCCTCGACGGGTCAGGGCTGTTTTGGCAGCAAAAGCTTTCCTGTAGCTCAAACAGTAGAGCGTGGCGCTAGCAACGCCAAGGTCGTGGGTTCGATTCCCAGGGAAAGCAAGAACTGACAAAATGTAAAACGTGTACCTTGAATGCAATGTAAGTCGCTTTGGATAAAAGCGTCTGCCAAATGCATAAATGTAAATGTAAAAGCGGAACCAACACAATATTAGGACATAATGTTAAAAAAAGACAGATTCAAAGCAATATATTTACAGTCTGTTGCTATAGAAATCACACACGTCTTTTCTTTAACCTGCATTTTTTACAATAATGTTCAAAGGCAAATGTCAATAAAATATTTATTTACATTGCATGCTGTCTTAAATTGATTTTTGTAATTATTTTTTTCTATTTTCTGAATGATCTACCATTAATTCTGTTTTTTGTAAGTATATTCCAGCTTTATTAATGTTTAAGAATAAAGCTTCTGGGTTATTTTATTTATCACTAGTTATTACAAGGGATAAAGTGGCATCTTTTTATCTGAAAAAACAAAAACAAAACAATGAACACTTTAAGAAAAGTATGAGCAAAAATTGTAATCCTTATTACAGCACAACCTTCAGAGCTCAGACCAGTGCCGATCCTGACCTCCCTGGGGCCCTAAGCAAAATTCTGCTAAGGGGCCCTCTAACTGACCCGTGACACCGTGAGCTATGTTAACTATTTGCCATTGCCACACAGTCACACCTGACACTTCAGTGATCCCAATACAATCCTCCCTCCTTTAAACAAAACAGTCGCAATACAGAATGAAGTTCAAACAAACAATATTTATTGAATAGAGTCTTTCCTATAGAATATTAAGATAAAAAGTGAATATTATTAAGTAAGTGAATATTAACGTAAACATAAATAAGAAGAAAATAATAAATTATAACTCTGAGCTTTGGCTTTTGGGATTAACTTAGGTTCTCTCTACAGCCTGGGCATTTTCGGCATCAGTATGGGCAACACCAGTCTATTTGGACTGTCTAGAAGAAACTGAGAAAAATGAGAAGAATATCACAGTTAGTTAAACATCATTTACACAATCTTACATGTTACTCGTTACATGTTACAAATGCGTAAACATTTGAATGTTTGAATTCAAATCTTACCATCAAAATATTCCTTTTCTGCACTCTTGAGGCAAAATCATCAATGATGTCATCATAGGACAGGTGTTTCAAACTGGCTCCCAATTTTCTTTTATACATTTTCAAATATAAAGTACTATTTATACTATGGCTTGGATCTTGTAATATTTAACTAGTGAACTAGTTATGCAGATATCAATAATCCCTGTGAGTGATGACATCATTGATATCAAGAATGAACTTTTTTACAAGTTAACATGTAATTCCTGATATCAAAAATAGATATTGGTAGATAAAAATGCAACTAAGTATTACTATTAGCTATTAGTATTAATATTATTAGTATTAGCTATGATTGACTAACTATTAGTAAAAATAATCAAGAATTCACATTGCAAATAGTAAAAAAATGTAATGCTTGATATCAAAAATGCATAAACTGTGAATGAATATAAGCTAAAATGGCTTGCCATATAATGTTAAAGTTTTTTTTTTTTTTTTTTGTAATACATATGGTGAAGCAATTCTTGATTTATGGTTATTATTAACTGAGGGATGTGCATCCACACATTGACCAGCATGTCCAGCTAATCAACATTTTAAATTCAATATAGCCTATAAATCAAGTCAATCACTGTCAAATTATCAATACATTGCTTTCCATCTTGCATAATTAGTGCAGTGCAGTTGTATAGAGTTTTTAACTACACATTGACTGAGACTAGATAATCAGTGTCTTGTTTTAAAAGTATGTATGTATAATGTGCACTTTTGATGAGGAGTGCCATCATTCACGCCCATATATTGTACAGTCTGTCTGGTCTCCACATATATTTCTGCTTGAAAAATGTGCATTTCATTTCGTGCATATGAATGAACACATGATAACACACGCGACACGGTTATCTTTTCCGAGCTGCAGTAAACAAACACCGTTGCACTTTGTCGTTTATCAAAAACAAACGTAATAAATAATTGTATTTTACTCTCACTTTTGTCAGGCACAAAGTGATGCAAGAGATGCACTGCCTGCCTGTACAGCTAGGTTAGCAAGACCAAAAAAACACAACAGAAATGCACATAAACTTTACTTTACTGACATCAAACTTAGAGAGAAGACAAGTTTACCTGATTGTTGTTCCCGCAGTTCACTTTCATGGGGTTTTTTTTTCCCTCTTTTCATGACCAGAAGGATAGTTTCGCTTGATTTTGTCATAGATGTTGAAAACATTAATTGACGGTGACGTGACGCGCTATGACACGAGGAGGAGGCGGGGCCTTGAGTAATTTGCGGGGCCCTACGCAGCTTGCGTAGTGAGCGTATAGGGCTGATCGGCTCTGGATGGGACGAGATAATAATGCAACGCTGGGTAGGCTACAGGACAGTTGCACAAATGTGTGTGCATCCAGGGGCGTAAATCACGGGGGGGACAGGACCCCCCCCAATCTGAGGGCTGTCCCCCCCTAAAAACCATGCTGAGTATTGTCAATAATATAATGATATAGGCTATACTTAAAATAAATGTGTAAGTAGTAAAACAATACAAAAGCAAACGGGACAAAAAAATGCGTTTAAGTTTAGAAACATTTTGAGTCCCCCCTCCCCCCTTGCCCCACAGTGGTTTGATCCACCGCGCACCTAACGTTACCCATAGAACGTAAAAAAACTACCACACAAGTTTGGGGAGAGAACAAAGCTCTTCAGACAGCAGTTGTGAAACTCCAGTAAGCTGTCAATGCTATTTTATTCACTTTAAACATCAGATGAATTGACTTTGAATTGAATTGAATTTTCTCTTTAATACAGATTAGGCAAAACACTGTTAATATCACTTGCCCACCGCGGAACCGCCCCGGGCCACCTTCGTTTTCATAGTAATAAAATAATTGTTTAGTTATAGAGAACAGACACAACAATTAAAAACTGAACGTGTCTGCTCAATACAGCACGAGCCGAACGAGAGTCAGATTTCATTCATCACTAGAGCAAACAGCTGACAGACAAGATGATCGCGGAAGATTTGGTTTCAAAGCGAAATGTAAAAGTGCCCATTTAAGGGAGTGTGCCATTGTACTGTTTTCTTGCTGTGTTTTTCATTAAGAATAATAGACTAATGAACCCATAATTCAAGCAACCCGCCCTCGAATTGGCGCTAATTCTAAACCTAAAGTATATAGCCTATGCGCACGGCGCTCTGTCAGATCTGTGTTGGGTTTTGCTCAATATGATAATAAGTGGCATACCAGAGGGCTTGCTGCAGTTGAATATGTAAAGATCTCAGAGCCGATCAGCCCTATACGCTCACTACGCAAGCTGCGTAGGGCCCCGCAAATTACTCAAGGCCCCGCCTCCTCCTCGTGTCATAGCGCGTCACGTCACCGTCAATTAATGTTTTCAACATCTATGACAAAATCAAGCGAAACTATCCTTCTGGTCATGAAAAGAGGGGAAAAAAACCCCCATGAAAGTGAACTGCGGGAACAACAATCAGGTAAACTTGTCTTCTCTCTAAGTTTGATGTCAGTAAAGTAAAGTTTATGTGCATTTCTGTTGTGTTTTTTTGGTCTTGCTAACCTAGCTGTACAGGCAGGCAGTGCATCTCTTGCATCACTTTGTGCCTGACAAAAGTGAGAGTAAAATACAATTATTTATTACGTTTGTTTTTGATAAACGACAAAGTGCAACGGTGTTTGTTTACTGCAGCTCGGAAAAGATAACCGTGTCGCGTGTGTTATCATGTGTTCATTCATATGCACGAAATGAAATGCACATTTTTCAAGCAGAAATATATGTGGAGACCAGACAGACTGTACAATATATGGGCGTGAATGATGGCACTCCTCATCAAAAGTGCACATTATACATACATACTTTTAAAACAAGACACTGATTATCTAGTCTCAGTCAATGTGTAGTTAAAAACTCTATACAACTGCACTGCACTAATTATGCAAGATGGAAAGCAATGTATTGATAATTTGACAGTGATTGACTTGATTTATAGGCTATATTGAATTTAAAATGTTGATTAGCTGGACATGCTGGTCAATGTGTGGATGCACATCCCTCAGTTAATAATAACCATAAATCAAGAATTGCTTCACCATATGTATTACAAAAAAAAAAAAAAAAAACTTTAACATTATATGGCAAGCCATTTTAGCTTATATTCATTCACAGTTTATGCATTTTTGATATCAAGCATTACATTTTTTTACTATTTGCAATGTGAATTCTTGATTATTTTTTACTAATAGTTAGTCAATAATAGCTAATACTAATAATATTAATACTAATAGCTAATAGTAATACTTAGTTGCATTTTTATCTACCAATATCTATTTTTGATATCAGGAATTACATGTTAACTTGTAAAAAAGTTCATTCTTGATATCAATGATGTCATCACTCACAGGGATTATTGATATCTGCATAACTAGTTCACTAGTTAAATATTACAAGATCCAAGCCATAGTATAAATAGTACTTTATATTTGAAAATGTATAAAAGAAAATTGGGAGCCAGTTTGAAACACCTGTCCTATGATGACATCATTGATGATTTTGCCTCAAGAGTGCAGAAAAGGAATATTTTGATGGTAAGATTTGAATTCAAACATTCAAATGTTTACGCATTTGTAACATGTAACGAGTAACATGTAAGATTGTGTAAATGATGTTTAACTAACTGTGATATTCTTCTCATTTTTCTCAGTTTCTTCTAGACAGTCCAAATAGACTGGTGTTGCCCATACTGATGCCGAAAATGCCCAGGCTGTAGAGAGAACCTAAGTTAATCCCAAAAGCCAAAGCTCAGAGTTATAATTTATTATTTTCTTCTTATTTATGTTTACGTTAATATTCACTTACTTAATAATATTCACTTTTTATCTTAATATTCTATAGGAAAGACTCTATTCAATAAATATTGTTTGTTTGAACTTCATTCTGTATTGCGACTGTTTTGTTTAAAGGAGGGAGGATTGTATTGGGATCACTGAAGTGTCAGGTGTGACTGTGTGGCAATGGCAAATAGTTAACATAGCTCACGGTGTCACGGGTCAGTTAGAGGGCCCCTTAGCAGAATTTTGCTTAGGGCCCCAGGGAGGTCAGGATCGGCACTGAAAGATCTGAATATCATAGTATAAAATACTATGTGGAGGATGCAAGATAATTGCATATAATATGACTGTGTGGTGAACCTACTCATATTTAAACAACTATTGCTTTGTGTTGTTGGTCAGATAAAATGACAGAGAAAAGAAAAACGGACATTAGATAATTTTTCAGTGCACCAAAACGCCAAATAAGCACAAATTGTTTTTTATATTTTTTTTATTTTTTTTGTGGTACACATATCTTTACAAGTACGATTTTGGCTGTATTATTTGTGTCCCCTTCAAAAATTGCTCTTGAGAAATTTCATGTTTATCGTCCGCCCCTACTGTTAGATGAAATTTACGCCCCTGTGTGCATCGTGTGCGTGTACATGTTGGGAGTTGGGACACCGTGAAAAAATGTCCGGTACGCGGTAACTTTACCGGTAATAATAATATTAATTTGGTTCTGTTAAACCGTTCCTGAACGTGACTAAATCATCCATCAACACAGCCGTGTGTGATGTGTTCACATGAGCTGCGGTAGGGCTGTATCTGTGGA
The DNA here is from genome assembly GCF_949357685.1 of Gobio gobio. Classification (NCBI taxonomy): domain Eukaryota; kingdom Metazoa; phylum Chordata; class Actinopteri; order Cypriniformes; family Gobionidae; genus Gobio; species Gobio gobio. The sequence continues at coordinate 50,413,814 of NC_137104.1, read as the reverse complement.
CTGGATTAGCAGCAGTCAGTATGACTGTCTGAGACACGGGACATCAATGAATAAAAAGATTTAAAAAAATGTATATTGTAAGAGATATTATTACTTATATTGATTTCGTTAATAACTTGACAGCACTAAATGTGTATTCTTACAAGTTAAAGAACAAGTGAAAGAGAATTTTACTAGACCGATTAAAACCTCAATAACAAAAAACTAGGGAATCAACAAAATGCAAGAATGATTCTGCATTAATTTAGCGTAAGTGGCGATCGATAGTGGATAATAATATATAGCCTAATAAACTGACGGTAACAATGTTGTGCTGTTGACGCTCGCACAGCCTCGAGGAGAAATCAATGTTACTGAATGATTCAGCGCTTTGAATGAATCGTTTGTATCAAAGATTCAATGACCTATTCATAAACGACTGCCTCATTCATGAATGAATCATCCGTTTGAACGAATCGACTCAATGACTACGTTTACAGGGACTGCAGTAATCTAATTATTGACCTTATTCTGAATAAAACAATATTAAGATTAAGGTGTTTACATGAGCTGCTTTTAGAATATTACGTTCATGTTCCCGTTTTACATGTTATAGAACATAGCTCGATTAATGGTACGTCATTACGTCCCCATGCCACGCTACGATGTCCGACCTCCAATCATAGCGCGACTTTCGTGGGTCTGTTTAAATCAATGGGCTCAGGCAACCCGCTGTAACTTTACCTGCAGGTGTCGCTGTTGGACAGAGTTACTTTATAAAAACTAGTGACTTTTATACTTTTTAATGTTATAGCTATATATACGTTGTTTTATTTTTGTAATATTATATATTGTGTCTTTCAGGGGTTTTTTTTTTCAAGATGGGCAGAGACACTGCCCATCTTGCCTCCTTGACATCCTACTTTTCGAGTAATAGCTTTGATTAATGATGAAAATTAAGGTTTCAAAATCGGGATTGTTTGGATTGTTTTTTCCTGCCATCGAGCCACAGGCGACCGCTGTTGTAAGCAGACAATTATGAATCTGGGATTACAGATACAAACTTATTGTATTTTACTTTTACAATGAGCAGAATTATTACAACACAAAGAAAAAAATATAGAGGAGTCCGTGTCAGAGTGAGCAGTCAAGCAAGACACGCACCATAGCAACACGTCATGGCAACGACATTTCAGACTGACAGATACGTAAATATAAACGGGACATTTTGAGTGCTTTGTTACTGTTTTGTAAACGCGCTGTTATATTAATTAAATTTCTAATTCTGTTTTATTCGTCACAATATTATTGATGATTGTTGAGAGAGGCACTTTTGAAACATTTTTTTAAAAGAGCAGGGGCTCAAGCCCCCAAAGCCCTCACCTCTGCACTTGCCTGGTGTGTGTGTCATGTCACAAAATGCGGTGAAAACTCCTACACGACGTTAATAGTTAGATTAAGGTGTGTACATGTCTACAATGCACTTCGATAATGCGACTAAAATAGGCATACTCCACATGTCTTAATTCGATTTTTGTTTAATTCGAGTATGGCTTTAACCGGATTAAGGTAATTAGAAATCGCTGTTTAAATGGTAGTTTCTTAATCAGAGTATGATCTTAATCAGATTAATATCAGAGTATTGTTGTCCATGTAAACATACTGAGTGACTCACTCATTAAAACGGTCACCTGCTGTCACCTACTGGTGGTTTACTTTAATGTTTAAACATTCTTTCCAACTTTTCTTATTTGTATATTCAAAAATATTTAAAACAATCTCATAACATTTTGTAATGCAGTTGTAATTTTTCAGTGTAAATTATTTAATTTGATTGGTAACAGCCCTACAGTGACTTATTATTCTAATTTAATTTATAGATCAAATTTAAGAATATAAACTAAAAAGATGAAGCATAGCCTATATTTAATAAGATTATGGAAAACAAATGCCCTTTATAAAAGGTAAAAATATCAAAGATATGCAGATTTAAATATGTCAACGCTGATTGAACACTGTTGAGAATATTGCTTCAGAATAAATTATATTTACAACACACACACAAAAAAATCCGGACAAGCACGTGAACAGGCTTAATGTCGAGAAGGAAAAAAAAGTGGCTGGTGGTCAAAAAAGTTAATTTCAGGCCCTGCTACCCATAAAGAGCCTAACCTTAGGTTGTACAGCCTTAGCCAGAATGCACCTTCCACACTCATGACACCACTTTTCTATTTCGTTGGCCATACATGGCCAATAACAACGTGATCGTACCAAATATAAAGTACGTTCCACGCCTTGATGTCCGTGGTTGTCATGAAGACTGGAAAGCACCTTCTGCTGTAAACACTGAGGCAGAACTAACTGCAAGATCTCCTTACCTCCATCTGGAGCGTAAATGCAGTGATACAATACAGCATCTTTCTCTTTAAGCTGCTCCCACTGTCGAACAAGCTCCTTAGTGCCTGCCCCAAACTTAGCTCGCTCCTTTGGGCCCAGAAATTGACCTTCCTTCCAGTGAACCAAAAAAGCTCCCAATAACTGGATCCTGTTTCTGCAACAATGCCAGATCAACCTCTGAATAACCTGGAAGTGTAACGATCTCAGACTGAACACATAAAGGAATGCTCCCGACAGAACTTCCTCCCTTGGAAGCTTCAGCTAACTGTGGCTCCATATACTGACGAGACAACGCATCTGCGTTCCCATTACGAGACCCTGGGCGGTACTTCAAAGTCAAATTTAATGAAGCCAACTGGGCTGCCCACCTCTGCTCCACTGCACCAAGTTTGGCTGTATCCAAATATCGCAATGGGTTGTTGTCAGTATATACAGTACAAGATGTACCCAACAAGTATTCCCTGAACTTTTCAGAGACTGCCCACTTAAGGGCAAGAATCTCCAGATTCATAGAGCTGTAGTTCTGCATGTTTTTCTCAGATGGCCTAAGCCCTCTACTAGCAAAAGCAACTGGTCATATCTTGCCCTCATGCTCTTGTGACAACACTGCTCCAAGACCTGAATGGTTGGCGTCTATTTCTAAAACAAACGGCTTCTGAAAATCAGCATAAGCCAAGACTGGAGCCGAAATCAAAGCTTGTTTTAACTGAAGGAACGAATCACCACACTCTATTCCCGCTGTGATCAGTTGGGACATATTTCACGCTATTGTTTAGCTCCTCCACGTCCCAGACCTGCACAACCAGAAAAGGAGACTGTAACTAAAACTAAAACTGAAAACTAAAACTCGCCAGTGTGCAGAGCCACACACTGGTAGGGGAACCATCAGGCTCTAATGCAGAGATGGCATCTACACTTGTGAGTAATTGCCCAGTGATAGAAGTAAAGTTTGGGGATGTGGTGATTTCATCACTATTGGATACAGGTTCAATGGTCACTACCATAACTGAGAGTTGCTATAGTAAATATTTTGCTCATCTTGAAAATGTTCCATTGCAGGAGTGCTCATGTTTAGATCTTAGAGCAGGACATGGTCTAGAATTGCCTTATCTGGGCTATCTAGAGCTGGATATTACAGTTTTTGGTAATTGTATGCCATCTATGGGCATCTTGGTAGTGTGAGATCCGAGGTATTATTTGGTATTCCTTCTCTGAGACATTGTCAGGTTGAGGAAGCTGTATTGAATTCACTGGAAGCCTATAAGGTAAAAGTATGTGGTGGGGCTCCAGTATGTGTAACTGCAGGTGCTTTAACATTTGTTCTCGGAACCTTAGGACAGATAACAGTGTAAAACACCCTTTATTTCTATTTTTAAAATGATAGAAATCACTGCTTATTCAGAATTTTTACAGAATGCAGTTTCACCTTTTTCGGTCTGCAGCACAAAATGAATAGCCTAAAATAGTTAACTTGTGGATTAATACAAAAGAAACATAAAAAAGATTGTGTAAAAAAAAGAAAATAACAAGAATGATGTTTTACAGGCAACGCATCTCCTCAGCATAATCGCACCAGTCGTAAATATTAAACATGTTTTATAAAATCTTTGTGAGGACGACTAGCAACAGCTGGTTCTTAAATTCAAAGACTAGAATCTTTAGATACACTGCATGATTTTTCACACCGACTGTAAACACAGACTGAGCACAACTGTCCCTGATTCAGCGCTTTTGAGCATGATCAGTCGTAACAACCAAAGTCCATTCATAACCGACCTAACAGGTATTAGGTGTGCCCCCGGCTTTAGGTAGCCTACTGTCTGGAAGACTGTCTGCTGATCAGACTGTGGGACTGTTCTTTATTTTTTAAACATTGTTATGCATTTTATTGCAATATATTTGTGAACTATGTATCTTCTGTTACACACTTTGATGCAATATAATTGTAAATAGTATGCAGAAAGTATGAAGTGTTATGGATTTAAATATATTTGAAAATAATGTTTACATCATCACATTCACATTAAAATGTATGTTAGTTCTCATAATTCACATGAAATTCTAACAAACTGGTATATAAATGTTGATAATTTTGTGCAAAGAAACAATCTGCTTTATTAAATATAATTATCTATATACTACTAATAATCTCTCTCTCTCTCTCTCTATATATATATGTATATATATATATATATATATATATATATATATATATATATATATATATATATATATATATATATATATATATATATATATATATATATATATATATATATATATTATTATTTATTTTTATTTTTTTTACGGGGCTGGGTGGGGGTGGTTGGTTATGGGGTTCTAGAACTCTTGCTATGTTTTTGGGGGACCTTAGCACTCTGAAGTTTGGGAAGCTCTGCTCTAAAGAATGCTGAAGGAGAGCAGAAATGAGATCTACAGCTTGCATTAGTCAGTCACGCTCACCAGGAAAATGAGTGAAACGCACACAAACACACATTTTTATCAAATCATACGTCATTATTAGCAGTTCACTTCTGCGATTTAGTATGATTGCGAACTAAACTGCTGTTGTGTTTCTCCAAGGAGCTTTAGGTCTGTCATTCTTTCTCAGGAGCAATATCATCAATAACATTCTTGACTTTTGAGTTAAAGGAGTCAAAGAGAATATGCTTGGTGTCAGAGGTATGGCCTTCATAAACAGCACACTAGTGTTCTCATTTAAGCAGATCTTTTTGACAGAGACAGATCTAGCTTCAATAGTAGAAGAGATCAATATATCAAAGAAAATACAGAAATGATCAGAGAGTGCTACATCCTTTATAACAATCGATAAAATGTTTAGACCCTTACTGATAGGTAAATCTAGAGTATGACCACGAGTGTGTGTGGGTCCATGTACATCTGTGGGTCAGATCCAAAGTGTTAAGAACAGTCATGAGATCTTTTGCTGTACTGTATTCAGCATTGTCAATGTGATGTTAAAATCCCCGGCAATAGCAAAACAGTCTCAGAAGAGATTGCTGATAACATTTCTGTAAAATCATTGATAAAGGCTGGAGAATATTTCAGAGGCCTGTAAATAATGATCCAACGCAATACTCAGATATTCAAAGGACGCGTAATCACCAAATGACACTTGCTTATATTGATAGACATCTTTAAATAGAGCAGCTACACCTCCACCTCTCCTAACCGCTCTGCAGACACTCATGAAAGTAAAGTTAGGAGGGGCTGTTTCATTGAGGACTGTTGCACTGCAGCCGTCTTCTAGCCATGTTTCATTTGGAAACATAAAATCCAGGTTGTTTGTGTTGATGATTTCATTGACTAGAAGGGATTTATTTTTAAGTGAACGGCTGTTTGAAAGCGCTAACTTAAGCAATCTCAGATTGATGTCTAATAGGCAGCAGATTAGATGAGTTTGCTGTACAATTTGAGAAGGTTTTGGACTTTATCACTTAACAGAACAGATATAGAAAAAGCTACAGGCACACTTAGGGTGACCACCTGTCCCGCTTTGCGTTGTACCGCACAGCATTTTCACCCCTTGTCCCGCATGTCGCATATTGAGAAAATGTCCCGCATTTTCAACAGTCTATTGTTTTTAATGATCATATTGAGAAAACATGCATGCGTTCTTTTGCCTTTTTAAGAAAGCATTTTATTTATTATTTTTGCGGCATCGTTTTTCACCTATATTTAACAGCGCTTCGTCAGAAGTAACATCCCGCCTTACACAAATACAAAAGCCATTTTTTAAACCATATCCAATGGTTGAAAAGAAAGGAGTAAACACGGTCACTAGTAGGTTGTGACGGCTGTCAATCAAAATGTGGAGCGGTGATTCGTTCCATGTGTTCCCTGTCAGAAAACGAATGGATAGTTCTGTATATAAATGAATACATATATATATATATTTATATATATATATATATATATATATATATATATATATATATATATATATATATATATATATATATATTTATATATATATATATATATATATATATATATATATATATATATATATATATATATAAGATTAACTAATTTAATGATGTTTTATTTGTTTCATTATTTATTTAGTTGGATTTTAGTTGCACTTGGTCAGAACTGTTTCAAAAGTAGTTATCTGCATGATGCCTGCTGCCTTTGGGCTCAGTGATGTTGAATTTAAGATTATACAACAGTTTCAGGTTATGTTTTAGTGTTGGTAACATGTCCCACATTGTCCCACACAAACTTAGTAATCGTCCCACATTTGGTTTGTTTGATGGTGGTCACCCTAGGCACACTGGGTTCCCGCTTGTTCTGTAAACATATGAGACAGTCACTGTTAGCATAGCGGGGACTCTACACATATCACTGAGAGCTGTTATCAGTTGTTTTTGGTTCACCTAGAGCAGATGGAGGAGGGTGTAGGTCCTCACAGGAGGAGGAGGAGGGCGAGGTGCCTTAGGGGCTTTAGTGGTTGCAGGGCTCACCGTGTTTTGGTTGATATCTGGGGGCTCGCAGCAATAGTGGGAGAGCTTTATGTCAATCTGGTGTGAAGTCCTGTGGTCACTCTCCTGGCGTGTGCGTGTCATTTTGGTTGAGTGTAGTGGCACACACTGCTGAAGGATGATGGAGGGAGAAGTAGAAATTGTCCTTTAGAACTCTTTCACCAAGTTTGTTTGGGTGGAGGCTGTTTGATGTAAACATTTGTCTTTGACTCCAGAAAAGATTGAAGTTGTCAATAAAGTTCAGTCCTCTCATGTTGCATGTTTTTTTGTGCTTCTTTTAAAAATTCAAATAGAAATCTGTAGCATGGAAACGGTATTCCCCGGTGGCTGTGGCTCTTTCAGCAGATAATGCGCCGCCACAAAGCAAAAATGGTTCATGAATGGTTTGAGGAGTTGACTTGGCTTCCAAATTCCCCAGATCTCAATCCAATCGAGCATCTGTGGGTTGTGCTGAACAAACAAGTCTGATCCATGGCGGTCCCACAACGCAGCTTACAGGACTTAAAGGATATGCTGCTAACATCTTGGTGCCAGATACACAGTGGCGTACCCAGAGCCGGCTCTCCCTATAAGCGAACTAAGCGGCTGCTTAGAGCCCCGCCGCCACTAGGGGGCCCCCTAACTACAGATTGCACTCGCCAGCGTCGCCGCAGTTTATCACGCAAGACGCTCAATTCGCGTCATTCGCACCGCGCGAAAAGCGCCTTCCGCGCCGCGGGACCTCCAGACGCGCGTCAACGCGCCTTTCCATTGACTTAACATTGAAATCAAATCACTCGCGCCAGACACTCTATTTGCGTTTGGTGTGAACGCAGCATAACGTTAGCTGTCCGTCGATTATGCTGAATCAACATTGCTTGCGCTATGGTCCAGCCGTCGGCCCCAGCTCTGGGCTACAGACCGCGTAGAGACAGACAGACCCACCTCCTATGAATGTATTTTATTTTTAACAGTTAACGTTACATGACCTACACTAGTTCTGGGAAAGAAAAAAACTAAAAATCTTTGTCTCAATAGACGCTTATTACAATAAAAAATAGTTTAATTATTGAACATTCGAGAGAAAGAAAGTAAAAAGGAAGAGAGAGAGCAATCACTTGACAGTCAAAATCAAAATGAAGTTTAAAATAAAGCGGTTAAATACAAGCTTTTTCTTATGGTCTTAATTGAATAGGCAATTAAAGATTATTCATAAATATTAATCTATATACTATTATGAAATATTTTATATATTGTTAAGCTAAATCGCCCAGACCATTTAAACCTAAAGAAAACACAGTGTCCTCTCTGAAACATTATTGAATGATGATCGATACAAGACACCTAAAAGCAAAATGGATTTGTGGTAAATTTTAGTAAAGAACACTGTAAAAAAAAGCAGGTCCCCAATTGAAAATTTTCTAGTGAGCGATCACATCTACATTTTTCAGTTGGCCAAATTGAATTAATGTGAATTGATGCAATTTAATTCAATTAAAATTCAAGAAATTAAATTTGGCCAACTGAAAATTTTAGATGTGATCGCTCACTAGAAAATTTTCAATTGGGGACCTGCTTTTTTTTTTTACAGTGAATGTATTACTGTATGTAATCATAAAAGGTAAAAAATATCTCACTCCATGCTGTGAAGGTTTAAAATATGAACAGTATGTAAGAGTTAATCAACCAATAATTAAATAATATAATTTAACATTGGATTTCTTTTAATTTACCCTTAACATAATTGTAAAAAACAAAATGTCACTTTCTCAGGAGGAGCCATTCTTAAATATTTTGGTGGTCGTGGAGAAACATTTCAGGAGGCTGACACCAGAGATGACACAAGTAAATATTTCCCACGGCCTTTCTTTTGAATAGTTTTGTGCGCAACTTCAACATAGCTAATTTTCCTCTTGCCAATAAAATTTTTTGTTTTATAATCATAATTCACTATGTTGTCTAATTGTACTTTAATATTAATTTAAAATGAATGTGTTTTATCTACTCTGCATACTGTATTTATTATTAATTATATTGTAATCTCAACAGCTGGAGGAGGTGACTCTACTGCTGCTTCAGTAGAGCATAGCGAGCCGCATACCACTATGGCTAATGTTGTAAGTTAGCTATATATTGTTAATGCTAAATTATTAATATTTTTTTGTTTACAACAAATTGACCTTAAATTTGCAAATCTGTAATCTTTACTTTTACTGTTTCAGTGAGTGTACTTTAATAAGCAGTAAAATAATTGTAGGCAATCATGTTAAAAGATATACAGATGAAATGTGTAAGTGTTAGATTGTATGCAGTTGCTGGTTTGCGGTGCAATACTCCATTATTCACTGCAAGACAGGGCCCCAAAATTATCCTGCTTAGGGCCCCCAGATTTACAGAGGGTTTCAGTCAGGGCCTTCACTAACGATCAACACACCCCACGCCGCTGCCATAACACCATACACACACACACATACACCGATACATATACAATACAATCATGCACTGTATGCACTACTGTTACGAACCCCGCTTTCAAAGTGCTCTTTGGGAAGGGGGCAAGCAACATAAAAGGACACTCGAGACAAAAAGGCAATTTAACTATTTATTGATACCACTGCACTCACGTGTCACCGTTTAGGCAACTGGTGAAATGAATCAAAATCAACTCACTGACAAATACTCTTAAACAAACAAAAACACAGAACAACAAGAACATCAAAAGAGACACAGATAAACACAGCTTGTCCGCTAACGTTACCGGTTTGACATCAGGATGCACACAAAGTTCGCGCAGCCCGTCATCCATAGCTTATTTCACAATCAAAATTTGATTGGCTGATGACCCACGTCAGTCAAAGTTATGATCCAATGGAAAATGGCAGCTTTAACTGAAGGCTTGCTATTCTTCTTGTGCTGGTCCACGGAGCGGTGATGCGTTTAGATGATGAAAATACAGCTCAGCCTCATGTGGTACCCAAGCAGTACCTTCTTTTTAGTCTGACTACGCCACCCCCTGATGATGGGCAGGAGGAACCACAAATCTTTCTGTGAATACAGTGAGGCTAACTCAGTTTTTCCCCACACAGGGACAGTCAATAAGAGGCAGAAATGTAAATGTTTCACAATTTATTACACTTTGGTACAAAAAGATGTAAAAGGTTATTAAGAATGGATCTTAAGAATACTGCGATAAATGACTGGTGGAGTTTTCCTCAGTCTAGGAAGGTCGGATCAGCCAATGCAAAACCCCGGCTCTGGAGGCCCCTGGGGAGACAGAAACAGGAGACAGCAACCCCACACCAGTCGAAGCATGCAACACAGCAAGCACTACACACTTAATATATTTAGATGCCACTACAAAATATCACACCGTGTCGTAGCTACAAGTACACACCAATACAGTGTCTCTCCCAGTGTGGTTCCCTGACGAGAAGCGGCAAAGCGTCAGTGTGGATCCGGCCTGGTACAGGAATAGCCTACGCAGAAAACATAGTTAAGGAGGAGAACCACCAGCATTAATGGCCACAATTGGTCAAGAAAAAAATACACAATATTATGAATGTGGCACATGAGTGATAGGCCCAAGGGCAAAATCACAAATAACCAAACAAATCACCAAAAAAACAACAACAGGAAACAATAAAGAAAAACAGTGGCTGGCCTGGTCCCCTTTCAATAGAAACCAAGCAAGTTAGTTGCCAACCTCATTAAACAGCATAGCATAGCCAACTCAAACATAACTAGAAAATATAGGCCTACTTTTCAGTATGCTCAACTGTCCCACAGCACATTGACACAGCACGAAAGAAAAGGTGAATGTTCCGTTGCTACAGACGGAGAAAAGCATTAAAACATGTCCCAATGCAGAGATAAAACATTCAGTGGAAAATATACATATTGAGGCATTTACCAGTGCAGCCCAGCAGCTCGGGTCACACTGGAAGTGATCGCATAAATGTTAACCCTCCATGCAGAAACCTGTGTCCTCCGTGAAGAGTAGACAAGCGCTTCTAGAATTACCCTAATAAAAATGAAATAAGTGTAAGGCCGCTGAAATCGCTTCAATGGACGTAACGATAGCGACTCGAAGGCCGTTGCGCGTTCGTGTCTCCACCTGGGTAGAATGGATTTAAAACGAATATATCTTTAATCTGACTCCATTTATCATATTGTCGAATTTAGGATAGAATGCCAATTGGTTGTTTGATCATTTATATCTAATAGTTAATCATACATTTAATCATTTCGTTTTAACCCTTTGTTGCAATTAAATTGTTCCGTTACAGAGTAATTCAGAAAGGATCAAAATGTAACAATTTTATTAACAGTCAGGTAAATGTATAATGCCAATTACATAATCAATTCAAAGATGATTCATACATAACATCAAATAATCTGTAGCAAAGAATAAGATATCGATACCTGACTGAATATAACACAACACAGAGTGTGTCAAGACGCTCCACGCTACGGGCCGAACTCATTACAGTAAGCGCCCTGAACTCATTACTGTATCGCTTTAAGTAACTCAAACCAGACCAAAACTTCTTTCAAATAGAAATACATGGAAACAAAGGGAATTTAAATTGGATCAAGTTCCTATTTGCCTGGATTGGAAGAGACCAAATGGCTCCAAAAGTCACACCCACCGTCATGAGTAAAATATCTCTAAGCTCTAAACAACTCTTATTAACTTAACTTCTTGGAGGTTTGCATTATGATTGGGAAAATGAGACCATTTTACCAGACGCACTGACACGTTTCAAATGATACTAAACATGCATAGTTATACATTGTACACATTTGACTTTGCATAGATTTTGAATGAGTTTTCAGTGTGGGAGAAAATGAGCTACACAGAGGGTGATGTGCAGAGTGTGAATGTGAGGTGTGTGTGTCTCAGTGTGGTGTGTCTCGGGTGGGGTTGTTATGTATGCAGGGGAGTGTTTGTGACGGTCACGGAATGACCGCATCTCTAATCTGGACTATATATGTGTAAATGAACTCTCTCTCTCACACGTGCACGCACACACACACACACACGCACACAGAGACTGTTCATTGACATAAGAATGTATTGTGGTTACCTATCGAAAGGCGCTAATGAAATACCTGTGTTTATTGTGCAGTATTGTTTGTCCCATGATTTCAGAGTTCCGACGGGGAAACAGTGGCGGGAATCTTCAGTTCCGCTAATGTGGGGACTGTACCATTTAATAATTGAGCGTGGGTGTTTCAGGGACAACGCGGCCGAGTTGCTTCTGTTAGTATTCCTGTTCAATGCATGTTAAATGAGATCTGTGATAACATAAGAGAAGATGTATTTGTTTTCAATGCTATGTCAACATGTTTCTCCTAGAATCTATATTTATGGGAAAATGTGTAAAGTGTTGTATGTGAGTTCGTCCCTCCCCATGGGGTAATGGTGCTGGCCACCAGTATAAATGTGTGTATTTGTTTAATGGAGTTAGTCGACTCCAGGGCATTGGTGAGTCTTGCGGTTGGGAGACGGAGTTTGGAGGTTTTTTGCGTTGAACACTTTCGGACGGAAGCGAAGGCAGATTGCAACCGAACTGTATTGTGAGTGTAATGATGGGAGATAGTTCAGATGGTAGCGATAACTATGGGAGGGTTTCAGATATGGAGACTAGTCAAACAAAAAAGGCAAGGAAAAAATCTTGGTCTGAAGCGAGTAGTTGAGGAGAGAGTATTCTAAGACAAGTTAACAAAAAGATTAAAGCTAAACCTAAAGGGAACAGTAGACCTAACGTAGATGATAAGCAGGAAGAGTGGAAAGTTATTATTACGCTCAGTAATGATAAAGGTCACTTTCACCCAGTTCAAGTGACCAAAGCAATTGAGAAGGATATGGGGAAAATTAAATACGCTAAACTACTGAATAATAGAAGAATTCTAATTTCAGCAGTAAATAAGAAGCAGCAGGAAATGATTTTGAAAATGAGTAATCTTGGTGGTGGAAAGATTAAAGTGCATGTACCAGGAATGGCAGCAAAACTAAGAGGAGTGATTTCAAATGTTCCTCTGGAAATGTCTATGGACGAGGTAAAGAGTGAGATCAAAGGTGGGAAAGTATTAGAGGTGAAAAGGCTCCAAAGCAATAAAAGTGGCGTTAAATCAGACAGTCTATCTGTACTGCTTGTTTTTGAAAAATCCTTACCATATGAAATTCAAATAGGATGGATCAATTACAAAGTTAGGGAGTATGTTCCCCAACCGTTGAGATGCTTTAAGTGCCAGAGAATGGGACACACAGTACAACAATGTAAATGGAGACAAAGATGTGCGAAATGTGGAGGAGACCATGAATATGGTAAATGTAACAAGGATACCAAGCTAAAATGCTGCAACTGCGGAGGTGAGCATAGTGCTGCATATGCTGGATGTGTGGTTCAGAAACAAGCAAAAGAAGTACAAAGGTACAAAGTTGTGAATAAGATGTCATATGCAGAGGCTATAAAAAGCATAGGCAAATATGAAACAAAGGAAAATAGTCAAATAGAGAGTCATGACAACCTGAATGAAAGTGCAATACATGGAGTAGGCCTACCCCAGAGGTTAAACATAAAGAGATTTCAATCAAGAAAAGTAGACACAATACCCGTAACCATACAGCAACCATGTAAACATAAGTGTATAGTGGAGGAGAACACCTTGATGGTAGAAAAAAAGAGCTTTGTAGCTTTTATATGTAAAGTTGTGAACGTTGCCACACGACAAGAAAGAAAAAGTGACAGGATCAAGACGGTGGTAGAAGCTGCAGAGGAATTCTTAGGTATCAAAGATCTAAAAGCAGAAGATATACATGGCATGCTAAGCAATAATAATGATGGAGGGTCTCAGGGTATTATTTAATATTATGATGGTATTCCATATTTTACAATGGAATGCTAGGAGTCTGACTGCAAATGGACAAGAATTTAAGAAGTTTATAGTAGAGTCTGAAGTAACACCTGATACTATTTGCATTCAAGAGACCTGGCTACGGCCCCACCTTGATTTTATTATACCTGGGTATGAGTCTGTTAGGTTTGATAGAGGTGAGAATCAGGGTGGAGGATGTGCAACATTTGTACGGAATGGGATACCATTTAGAAGAATAGAAAGTAAAACAGAAATAGAATGTGTAATTATTGAAATTTATAAATCAGATGGGCACTTAGTAGTAATCAACTTATATAACCCTTGTAAATCATTAAACCTAGAAACCTTAGAGGGAATAATAAGTAGACAAGGAAACCGGAAATAAATATGGTGTGGAGACTTCAATGCACATAATAGTCTTTGGGGAAGTAAGAATACAGATAGCAATGGAGAAGCAGTGGAAGAACTGATGGATGTTAGGCAATTAGTTTGTTTAAATAATGGGAATGGTACAAGAATTGATATACGTTCTAATACATTTTCTTGTATTGATCTCACTCTGGTTTCTAATAATATGGCAAACTCTTGTGAATGGAAGGTTAAGGAAAGTACAAGTATTGGAAGTGATCATTTTCCAATAGTTTGCTCTATCAATATTGAAATTGATTTCCAAGAAAGGCCTAATCATAAGAAGTGGGAGTTTGAAAAAGCTGATTGGAAAAAATTTAAAGAAATATGTTGTATTTTAGAAGAAAAAATTACAATGCAGGGTGATATTGAGGAATGTGCATCTGAGGTTACACATTTAATAATGAATGCAGCATTAAAAAGCATACCATTTAAGTCAGTGGGGGGGGGAAGGAAAATGGTCCCGTGGTGGAATGATACATGTACAAAAGCTATTAAAGAACGAAATAGGGCAATGAGAATGCTAAGAAGTAATTTGAATCAAGATAACTTAATTGATTATCAGAGGAAAAAGGCTAAAGCACGAAGAATAATTAAGAATAGTAAACAAAATGCATGGAAAAACTATTGTTCTACTATAGGGAGGGAAGTTAAAATAGGAGAGGTGTGGTCAATGCTGAAGAAAATGAGTGGGAAAAAAGTGTATACTAAAATACCCGTATTAGAGGATGATGGAATACTGGCAATAACAGATAAAGAAAAGGCAAATGTATTGGGAAAGAAGTTTGCCAGTGTTCATAGTGGTGACCATTTAGATGATATGCATAAATTAAATAAAGAGAAGGTTCTTAAAGAAAATAGAGATGTGTTTATTAAAAAAGATAGCGAGGAATGTACTATGGATGCAGAAATAAACTTGAATGAACTAGTGATAGTATTAAATGATATTAAGAATACTGCTACAGGAGAAGATCAACTGAGTTACGTCATGTTCCAGAAATTACCTGAAAAAGTATTGCAGAGAATATTACATTTATTTAATAAGATATGGGAAGAAGGTAAAATGCCAAAAAGCTGGAAGAGTGCGTTAATATTGCCATTTAATAAACCTGGGAAAGATCCTAATAATGCTGGTAATTATAGACCTATTGCCCTATAACGTCACATCTCTGCAAGTGGATGGAGAAAATACTAGTCAGAAGACTTAATTACACCCTTGAACATAGAGGATTATTTGCATCATATCAAAGTGGGTTCAGGAAAGGGCGTTCCACAATGGATGCTGTTGTGAAAGTAAGCAATGAGATGGAGAAAACTCTTAAAATGAAAGAAATAATGAGTATTGTGTTCTTTGATATTGAAAAAGCTTATGATTCCATGTGGAGGGAAGGGCTGTTAATTAAAATGAACAAAATGGGAATTAGAGGTAGGTTTTATAATTGGGTATTAGACTTTCTGTCAGAAAGAAGATTTAGAGTTAGAGTGGGATCAGACGTATCTGAGGAATTTGAAATTGCAAATGGGATTCCACAAGGTAGTGTTATTAGTCCAGTTTTATTTAATGTTATGATTAATGATATTTTTATGAATCTGGACAGAAGGATTGGATCAGCTCTGTATGCAGATGATGGGGCCATCTGGGTAAGAGGACGAGATCCCATAAGGGTAAGAAATAAAATCAAGGAAGCAATAGGAAAGGTAGAACAATGGTCGTATAGCTGGGGCTTTAAGCTTTCTCCAAGTAAGTCTTGTCATATGATATTTACAAGGAAGAAAGGGATAGAAAAACAGAACTTACAGTTATATGGACACAATATGGAAACCGTAGATCATTTTAAATATCTTGGTATGTGGTTAGACCAAAAGGGAACATGGAAAATACACATTGAAAAGGTGGAATCAAAATGCAAGAAAGTCATAAATTTAATGAGAGCAGTAGTGGGGAAAGACTGGGGAGCAAATAAACAATCACTAATGTATATTTACAGGGCATTAATGAGGTCAACAATAGATTATGGATGTTATGTATATGGAGCAGCAGCTAAAACACATTTATTGAAGCTGGATAGAGTTAGTAATAAAGCATTGAGAATATGTGCGGGTGTAATGAGATCAACACCAATTAAAGCAATACAGGTTGAGTTAGGAGAAGTGCCTTCAGATCTGAGAAGAGATAAGCTTATGCTTGCATATTGGAGTCGCTTAAGGGGATGTGGATATGAAAACCATGCAAAGAGTACTATTCAAGAATGTTGGGAGTATAGGTCTTTTAAAGGTAATGGTTTTGGCTGGGTAACAAGAACAAAATCAGAGGAATATAGAGTGAATAATATCTGGTTTAATACACCTACACCTATTAGTAATATCCCTATATGGTTATTTACTAAAATTGAGATAGACTTAAATATTTTGGAACTAAAAAATGAATTGGAAGAGAGTAGGAAAGGACACCTGGCAAGTCAATATATAAGGAACAAATACTATAGTTACTTAGAAATGTATACAGATGGATCTAAGGATGAGAAGGACAATGTAGGAATAGGAATATATATACCAGCATTGAACATAAGTATTGGGAAAAGATTACCTGATCAGGCTTCAGTGTATACGGCAGAGATGATGGCGATTATTGTAGGACTGCAGTGGGTTGAGGAAGTAAAACCAGACAGGGTGGTGTGTTGTGTTGATTCTGCAGAAGCTCTTTATAGTATTCAAAATATGAAATCAAATAGAGAAGATTTAATGTTAGAAATCCAACAAAGTTTATTTAGATTACAGACACTACAGATAGATGTGAGATTATGTTGGGTACCTGCTCATATAGGTATAAAAGGGAATGAGGGAGCAGATAAAATAGCAAAAAAATCAACCAGGACGAATGATATTATAAATATACCCCTTGGAAAAGGAGAGGCTAAGGCAATAATTAAAAAAGGAATTATGGGAAAATGGCAGGACAGGTGGGATGTGGATAAAAGTGGAAGGAAATAGTATAGATTGCAAAAATCTATTAATGCACAGGGTGTGAATAGAAGTAACAGAAGAGAGGAGAGTGTGTTAACCAGGCTAAGGCTTGGTCACACAGGATTAAATAAAACATTGTTTTTAATGGGTAAAAGTCAATCAGATGAATGTATAGAATGCAGGTCCAAGGAAGATGTAGAACACGTATTATTGCATTGCAGGAAATATAGGGATGAGAGGATGAGACTAAATCAAAAGATAAATCAGGTAGGAAGAAAGTGGAATATTGAAGGTTTGTTAGGCACAACAGGAGACGGGGTAAAGGATGCACAGAAAGCAGTTGTACAATATTTGAAAAACATAGGAATATATAATAGGATATAGGTAGTATGTATGTGTAAGTGCGGTTTTTTTTTTTTTTATGATGATGATATAGTCATAATGATATATTCTCATGTTACATACTCCTATACAGTAGGTGGCGGTATGCACCTTTAAAGTCATGGTTGCAATCTGCCATAAAGCGAAAAGAAGAAGAAGAAGAAGAAGAAGAATGGAGTTAGTCTGTGTTGGTTGCTGCAGTGGAGAGTGTGGCTTGAGGGCTGCAGGTATTTCTATTTTTTTTCTTTTCTTTTCTTTGTATTCTTTGAGGAACCTAATTTTTGGAAAAGATTGTATTTTGCATTCTTTGTTTTGGATTCTAATTTGGATGTTTATTGAATACTTATTTTTCTAGTTTTTTTCTTATTTTCTGGTAATGGTATATTTTTGGGGGTTTGGGTTATTCCTACTTTTCATGTTTAAAATAAATATTAATTTATACTTTAAACCTCTTGTAGTAACTCTGCCTCTGTTTAATTTGGCCACAACCTTCCTTTTTGGTTGCCCATCGTGGGTGACCGTTACAACTGGTGTCAGAAGTGAGATGGCCAGAAGAGAGCAGTAGTGTTTCTTTTGGGGTTTTCGTTTACAATTTTTCCCCCCCCATTTGCCATTTTTTTTCTCTTTCCTTTTTGTTTTTACTACTCTCCACTGCAGACAACAGTGCCAGTCCATAATGGCTCCTAAAAAAGTGTGGGCGGTGCAAGCAGAGGATGAGGAACCTGCTGGAGTTGTGGCAGAAGGAGACGATGAGGGTGAATTGGAAGAGGAACTGGGGAGCCTCGCTGGGGATGTCTCACTGGCAGAGCTGAGAGACATGTTCCGATCACATTTCGCACTGCAGCAGGCAAGAGACAGCCGCAGGGAGCAAGAGGCGGGCCGACAGGAGGCTCGATGGAGAGCCATGCAGCATCAGTTCTCCCTGCTACAGCAAGAGGTGCATGTGAGAACCACCCCAGATCCAGGACCCAGCAGTAGCAACCAATATGGCCTCCCATCACAACCAACAGTCCAGCGAGTACCCTCAGTCTTACAGGATGGTCCAGGCAGCGGACACTTTGCATCAGCAGCAGCATCTCCAGGGGAAAGCCAAGGCCAGAGTCATCTGAGAATGGAGAGGGAGCCGCACCTGCAACGTCTGAGTGAGACAGATGATGTTGAGCATTATTTAGCTACATTTGAGAGAATAGCTATGGCGTGTCGGTGGCCGACAACCGACTGGGCAGTTAGGTTGGTGCCCCTCCTGACGGGCAAAGCGAGGGCCGCATATGTACACATGGACATGGTAGACTCACTTGATTATGAAAAGGTTAAGGCAGCCATTCTTGCAAAGTATGATATAAATTCAGAGACTTATCGCCTTCAGTTCCGGGCTACAGAAGTGAGGGAGGATGAAACCCCAAAGGAGTTGTATGCCAGACTTAAAGAACATTATTCTAAATGGGTGCAGCCACAGCATCATACTAAGGAGGATATTGGAGAGATCATTGTTCTGGAGCAGTTTCTGCGCATGCTGGCACCTGATCTCCAAGTCTGGATTAAGGAGCGGGATCCTGGCTCGGCTGCGGAAGCTGCAAGTTTAGCAGACACCTTTGTGGCAGCTCGACGCAAGACTCAGCCATGGACATTCAAGCGGTGGAAGGGAAGTAAAGATTCAACCAAGTTCCAGCATGCCTTTCCGACTGCAGTCAGGGCCATCAATGAAGGTAAGTCTGTGAGTGATAAGGTTGGTTCTTTCAAACAAAGCCCTGGTTTTAAGGTTGGGGTGCGTAGGACTCTTATATGTTATCAATGTGGACAGGAAGGCCACAAACAGTCAAGGTGCCCTAGTAATGCTTCTACTCAGGCCAATGTGTGTACAGTTCCAAGACCTAGCTGTTTAGCAACTCGGGTTGTATTGCCTTATGTGGAGGTAGTCCTTAATGGGAAAAAGGTTAGAGCACTTGTAGACACAGGAAGTATGCAATCGCTGGTGCGTTCTGACTTGTTACCTGTAGAGGTGAGGAGTCACACTTCCGTAGCACAGATTTGTTGTGTTCACGGAGACGAGAGGCAGTACCCTACAGCAAGTGTCCAGGTAAATATACAGGGGCAGGCTTATTTGTTTGAGGTAGGTGTGGTAGATGGGTTGCCTTATCCAATGATTTTAGGTCGAGACTTGCCTGTTTTGGTAGACTTGCTCGCGGATGGCAATGACTGCCGTAGTAAGGAATGTAGTGTAGCTCTGACCCGGGCTCAAGCTCAGAAATCAAATGCAGATGTTCAGTCCCTTAGTATGTTACCTTATTTTGGGGTAGAGTTAGAAGCTCAGCCAGGTAAGTCTAGGAAATCGAAAAGGCAAAAGAGACAAGAGAAGCTCAGTTTTGCAGTGGCACAGTGTGATGAACCTCTGTTAGAACAGGATCTAGTCCCAGTGGATATCCCTAAGGGGATTGGGTTGTTGCAGCAAGAGGATTCAGTGATTGGGCCCCTCTATAGGCAGGTTCAGGAAGAAGTACAAGATGATGACCCATCAGGTAGTTCAGGGAGTCTGATGTGTATTAAAGACGGCGTGCTGTATAAGGGGAAGGGAATAGATGCTCGCATTGTGGTCCCTCAGAAGGCAAAGGATATTGTGCTTGAGTTGGGCCATTCCATCCCCTGGGCCGGCCATTTAGGAAGGCAAAAGACGTCAGCTCGAATTAGCCGTCACTTTTTTTGGCTAAATATGAATAAAGAGGTGTCAGAGTTTTGTAGAACTTGTCCTCAGTGCCAGAAGATTGCCAGTAGAGGTCCTCCCAGAGCTCCGTTAGAGCCCCTTCCTGTAATTGGTGTGCCCTTTGAACAGTTAGGGATGGATGTGGTAGGGCCATTAGAGCGAAGTAAAGCTGGAAATCGCTTTATGCTGGTAATCACAGATTACGCAACAAGGTACCCTGAGGTTTTCCCTCTCAAGTCAGTCAAGGCTAGGACAGTTACAATTTGCCTTATGCAGTTGTTTTCGCGGGTGGGTTTTCCCAAAACGATATTGACTGATCAAGGTTCAAACTTCATGTCCAAGCTTCTCCGACAAGCATACAGTTCGCTAGGTATTAAGGGCATAAGAACCACACCTTATCACCCGCAGACTGATGGTCTGACGGAGAGATTTAATCAAACACTAAAACAAATGCTGAGGAAATATGTGAGTGAATCTGGAGGTGACTGGGATCAGTGGATTCCGTACCTATTATTTGCCTACAGGGAGGTCTCTCAGTCTTCCACTGGCTTCTCACCTTTTGAGTTGCTATATGGCCGGGAGGTGCGAGGCCCTTTGTCCCTGCTGAAGGAGAGCTGGATGGGTGGTCAGGAGGCCCCAGCAACTCAACATGTGCTCCCTTATGTTCTCCAGATGCGGGAGAAATTGTTGAGCATGACTCAGCTTGCCCAGTCAAACTTAGCCCAAGCACAGCAACGTCAGCGGCAATATTTTGATCAAAAGGCTAAAGTCAGAAGTTTTGAGGCTGGAGAAAAGGTTTTGGTGATGTTACCCAGTGATAGTAGCAAGCTGCTCGCTAAATGGCAGGGACCTTGTGAGGTACTCCGTAAGCTTGGACCTACCACGTATGAGGTTGTCAATTCAGGAAAGCGGCGCTCAAGTCGGGTACTGCATGTTAATTTGCTTAAGAAATGGCATGAGAGATTGCCCCAAGTGGCTGAGGTGTGTATGATTCGGCAGGTAGCGGATGAAGATGAGGTGGAGGAACAATACCTGCCACTGCCTTCAGCAAACACCGTGGACCTCAATCATCTCTCACCCCCTCAACAGTCACAGCTTCATAAGATTTGTGGCATAGGCGTGTGCCAGGAGGAACCGGGGCGCACCAGTCTGATTCATCATAACATCACCTTGCATGAGGGAGCTGCGACCCGACGTAAGTGCTACCGTATTCCTGAACGTCTTTTACCAGCTTTGAAGGAGGAAGTGAATCAAATGCTGGACATGGGTATCATTGAGCCGTCTAGAAGTGAGTGGTGTAGCCCATTGGTCTTGGTACCTAAAAAAGATGGGAGTCTACGCTTTTGTGTGGCCTCTTCCATTTCTGTACTATGCCCTTTGGCCTGCATGGGGCGCCAGCAACATTTCAAAGATTAATGGACCAGGTGCTGGTTGGTCTGGATGGGTACGCAGCCGCGTATTTAGATGATGTCGTAATTTTTAGTTCATCTTGGGAGGAACATCTTGAGCATCTTGAAGAGGTGTTTAGGTGAATCCAGTCAGCTGGCCTTACTATCAACCCCCGCAAATGTGCCATAGCCAAGAAAGAAACCGAATACCTGGGGTATGTGATCGGCGGTGGTGTTATTAGGCCCCAAATTCAAAAGATACGAGCAATTCAAGACTGTTCCCTCCCTCAGACAAAAACCCAAGTGAGAGCGTTCCTGGGCATGGCTGGGTGGTATAGACGATTTGTGCCTAATTTTTCTGTTCGAGTGGCAGCTTTGACCGATTTGACACGGAAAAACTGTCCTGTCCTAATTCAGTGGACTGAGGTGGCTCAGAATGCCTTCCAGGACATCAAAGATACGCTATGCAATGATCCAGTGCTGTCTTGCCCCAATTTTAAAGAACTTTTTGTTTTACAGACTGACGCTTAATACAGGCATAGGAGCAGTGCTGCTACAAGGGGAACTGGGGAATAGGCATCCAGTGGCCTACATAAGTCGGAAGCTGTATCCCAGAGAAGTGAAATACTCCACAGTTGAGAAGGAGTGCTTGGCCGTTAAATGGGCCCTGGACATGTTCAGGTACTACCTTCTTGGCCGAGAGTTCCTCCTGGAAACTGATCACCGGCCACTGCAATGGATGAGCATGATCGCATGAGAGACTCAAATGCACGAATTACTCGATGGTACTTGTCAATGCAACCTTATCGTTTTAGAGTCCAGCATGTGCCAGGAAAGAGTAATGCTACGGCGGACTTTCTTTCTCGCCTCACGGCTTGAAAATGGGTGCGGGGGAGTGTGACGGTCACGGAATGACCGCATCTCTAATCTGGACTATATATGTGTAAATTAACTCTCTCTCTCACATGTGCACGCACACACACACACACACGCACACACACAGAGACTGTTCATTGACATAATAATTTATTGTGGTTACCTATCGAAAGGCGCTAATGAAATACCTGTGTTTATTGTGCAGTATTGTTTGTCCCATGATTTCAGAGTTCCGACGGGGAAACAGTGGCGAGAATCTTCAGTTTCCTTTCGTTCAGTCTCTACGACGTAACGTTAGTGACTAACGAATGGGGGTTTCGCTTAGAAGCCTATCAACTTCGAGTTTAGAGAAAACGCCCAATGGCGTGCCAATGCCAAGGGGCATGCGGAATTTGCATACGTAACTCCGCCTCACTGCGTGAGTATATAAGGAAGTATGAGGCATCGCATTATGTTCTGCTTTCGGAGCCAAGAGAACCTACCTCTTCACTCCTACAGCCTTCTGAGACTCTGTCAGCTTCTTCGAGACGAGCAGCTTCCAGTCGGTGTTGGTGTAACGGCGCGTTCCAGTGATCGCATACTTCCTGCCTGCTGATCTGCGCAGTGGTCCGTTTGACAGCTGGTGTGTGTTTCCCTGGGCGCTTCGGCATCGACTACAAGGCTTTCCTCTCACAAAAAGAGCTTGCGCGTGGCACGTCTTTTTCAAGACGGCTCGCCCGTGCACTTCCGGGTGCGATCGATTTTCCGCTGCTGTCTATGGACGCATTCACTGCTCGAGCGTGTTTGGGCTTCAGCACGTTCGGGCAGTGTTTGCGGATGTGTCACGCTTTCCATTGCGGGGGCGTGACCATCGCGATGTCGCGGTCGAGACTCCATGATCTCCGTGAGGAGAGAGAGTCCCCTCTGCCACACCCCAATCTACCGTCCCCGAGTGAGATGGTACTTTGGCTGGTGGCCAGGGTGACCTGAGGGCGGTGCTGTGTTATTAAGAACCCCGACGTTCATTCCTCGGGCCACGCCCCCTTCTTATACATCGCTCCCGCGAGTGTTGGATTGAATCTACGGCCCGTCTCTGACGCCCCGTTCGTTCAGTTCACGCTCCGGATAGCAGTGAGATATCGATCGCCGCATCCCAAGGTGGGCTGGAGTCCTTTGGGGATGACGATTAGGTTGTGCTCCGCCTCCGGGTGTGTCAGCACTGCCTGATCTGACCTAAAGTTGACAGCCATGTTATCTCGGGCAGCCGCGAGTCGCGCGCTGGTGTGGAACTCCGCCCAGTCGCGGGTGCTCGTGGTTGCGCGATTGGTTTTTGGGGGCGGCACCCGACAGCTGTTGGGCCCCGCCCCCAATGCCTTTCGCTCCCGGGGTGCATGAGGAGATCACGCGGTCCCGGAAGTCCCCGTGCTTCCCGCGACCGTTTGGTGGCCTTCTCCGCCTTCTCTGCCCTTGATGGGGCCGCGGCCTAGGGTACACTGGGGCCCCCTCCCCCCCACTGTTAAACTCTCTGTTGCGCACTACGGTGTCCACAGAGGGCTTTGACGTGGCGTGGTGTGGCTGTCCTAAGCACCCTCCCAAAGCCTGTGGGCTCGTCTACTTCGGTGGCGTGGTCCCGCAGAGCTACGGGCAGGCCGCCGCCCCTTTGCACATGCACAAGGGTGGAGCTGACCCAGGGCTCTTCATTGAGCTGCGTGCCGCAACTGACCCCGCCCCCGGGCGGTGAAGGTGGCCACACGCTCCCTGGGTCGGGCGATGTCCACAGCTGTGGTCCGGGAGAACACCTGGCCTTACCTTGTGATGTGGAGGACGTTGAGTGGGCCCGCCCCCTCAACTCACCCATATCCCAGGCTGGCCTCTTCGGCGGCGCGGCTGGGAACTGCGCCCAACAGTTCTCGGCCGCCCCAGAGCAGTCTGAGGCTGTAACAAGTACTGCCCCGGCGGCCAGCTGCTGCACCAGCCGCCGGCTCAGTCGCCTCAGTCCGCTCGCCGCCGAGGGCGCCCTCCCTCTTCCCGCCCGGCCCCAGCAGCAGCCTTCACCTGGGCTGCGCCGTGGAGGTGGTTGAGGATGTCGCCCAGTCCGCTCCCCAGACTGGTTAAACGCCAGGCTGGAGGTGGACAACTCAGAGATGGGTTCCAGTTCTTCCCAGGGGATGGTAGCAGGGCCTCTCCTTCCCCCGGTGGAGGGCCGGGGGAAAATCCTTCCGCTGCTGGCCCCCGGGCTAGCAGCGCTTGGGAAAGAACTCATGTTCCTGTCTCTGAGGACCCAGAGACCGGTGATGACAGTGCGCGCCACCCTCGGGTCTCGCCACTCGCATCCCTCTCTGTCGCCAGCCCCCTGGCAGAGCAGACCCCAGTGGAACGTGCTTCCTTCCCTGGTCTCCTCTGTCAGGATGCAGCCGTTAACCGTGCCCCGACCCCGGGACGCCCAACAGCCTCCCCTGTCCGGGCCGGTAACGCTGCCTCGCTGCCCCACCCAGGGTACGTCTGCCGTCCGTATGACCCCGTTGGTGCAGTCTCTGGAAGCTTGGCTTCAGCTTCCGGGGCTGTCCCGCTGGGTTGCCCGGACCGTCAGGCTCGGCTACGCGATTCAGTTTGCGCAGGCTCCTCCCCGTTACAGGGGAGTCCGCTATACCGTGACCGGGGCCCATGCCCCCGTCATGCGTGCGGAGATTGCCACTCTACTGGCGAAGGGTGCGATCGAGCCTGTCCCTCCAGCCGAAATGAGGTCGGGGTTCTACAGCCCCTACTTCATTGTACCCAAGAAAACCGCTGGGTTACGACCAATCCTGGACCTTCGCATCTTGAACCGATCCCTTCACCGGCTTCCGTTCAAGATGTTGACTGCGAAACGCCTTTTCCAATGCGTTCGTCCTCACGATTGGTTGCAGCGATCGACCTGAAGGACGCCTACTTCCATGTCTCCATCCTTCCTCGACACAGACCGTTCCTACGGTTTGCTTTCGAGGGGCGGGCATATCAGTACGCGGTTCTCCCATTCGGGCTATCTCTGTCCCCTCCCGTCTTCACGAAGATCGCCGAGGCAGCCCTTGCGCCCCTTCGGCAGCACGGGGTTCGCATCCTGAACTACCTCGACGACTGGCTCATACTGGGCCACTCTCGAGAGCAGGTTTGCGGACACAGAGATCTGGTTCTCCACCACTTAGCCCGTCTGGGCCTTCGGGTCAACTGGGAAAAGAGCAAACTTTGCCCCGTGCAGAGGATCTCTTTTCTCGGTATGGAGATCGACTCGGTCGCCATGTACGCGCAGCTTTCGAGCGCAGTCTCTGCTGACTTGCCTCCGTCAAATCGAGAGCAAGAGTGCGGTTCCACTGAAACTATTTCAGAGGCTCCTGGGGCATATGGCATCTGCAGCCGCGGTAACGCCGCTCGGATTGCTTCATATGAGACCGCTTCAGCACTGGCTTCGCGATCGAGTCCCGAGATGGGCATGGCAGTCTGGCACGCTCCGGATCCAAGTGACTCGGGCCTGCTTACAGACGCTCACCCCGTGGTCGAACCTCAGTTTTCTTCGGGCCGGTGTGCCCTTAGAACGAGTTTCCAGGCATGTTGTCGTATCGACGGATGCCTCTGCCATGGGCTGGGGTGCCATGTGCAATGGACAAGCAGCCGCGGGCTCCTGGACAGGACCCCAGCGCCTCCTGCATGTCAATTGCCTCGAGTTGCTGGCAGTACGGTTTGCCCTGCACCGCTTCCGAGCGCTGCTGAGGGACCAACATGTGCTTGTCCGGACAGACAACACGGCCGTAGTAGCGTACATCAACCACCAGGGCGGTCTACGCTCCCGCCGTATGTCTCAACTCGCCCGCCATCTCATTCTATGGAGTCAGAAGCGCCTGAGGTCCCTTCGTGCTGTCCATATTCCGGGAGTCCTGAACCACGCAGCCGACGAGCTCTCGCGGTTTCAGCCTCTCCCGAGAGAATGGAGACTCCATCCTCAGACGGTTCAGCTGATTTGGGAACAGTTCGGCGACGCACAGGTAGATCTGTTTGCCTCCCACGACTCTTCCCACTGCAGCCTGTACTATTCCCTGACCGAGGGCACGCTCGGCACGGATGCACTGGCGCACAGCTGGCCGCGGGGCCTACGCAAATATGCGTTCCCCCCCAGTGAGCCTACTCGCACAGCTCCTGTACAAGATCAGGGAGGACAAGGAGCAGGTCCTTTTGGTCGCCCCGTACTGGCACGGCCGGATCTGGTTCCCCGAACTCGTACTCCTTGCGACAGCCCCTCCCTGGCCTATTCCTCTGAGACCGGACCTCCTTACTCAGAGACGGGGCACCCTATGGCACCCGCGTCCTGACCTCTGGAACCTCCACGTGTGGCTCCTAGACGGGACGCGGCAGGTTTGCTACGGTGCTACGGTGCAGGTTTGCTACGACTACGGTGGTCGCCACCATCACTTCCGCTAGGGCAGAGTCCACTCGGCATGCCTATGCGTTGAAGTGGAACCTCTTCGTCACCTGGTGCTCTTCCCGCCAAGAAGACCCCTGGAAATGCCCGATCGGGTCCGTGCTTGAGTTTCTCCAAGAGGGGCTGGAGCGAAGGCTGTCTCCCTCCACCCTCAAAGTATATGTGGCCGACATATCTGCCCACCACGATCTCTTGGAGAGCAAAAAGGTAAGTCAGCACGACCTGGTCATCAGGTTCCTGAGGGGAGCCAGGAGACTGAATCCTCCTCGCTCTCCTCTCGTACCCTCTTGGGACCTCGCAGTAGTGTTAACTGCTCTGCTGAGACCTCCCTTTGAGCCTTTGCGGTCGGTTGATATTAAGTTCCTGTCTATGAAGACGGCTCTGCTGACCGCATTGGCCTCAGTTAAGAGGGTCGGGGACCTGCAGGCATTTTCGGTTGACAAAGCGTGCCTGGAATTCGGGCCGGCTAACTCTCACGTGATCCTGAGACCCCGGCCTGGATATGTGCCCAAGGTTCCCACCACTCCGTTTAAGGACCAGGTGGTGAACCTGCAAGCGCTGCCTTTGGAGGAGGCAGACCCAGCCTTGGCATTGCTCTGTCCAGTACGCGCCCTCCGCGCCTACGTAGACATGACGCAGTGTTTCAGGACCTCAGACCAGCTCTTTGTCTGTTATGGTGGAGAGCGGAAGGGAAGTGCTCTCTCAAAGCAAAGGCTGTCTCACTGGATAGTGGACACCATTGCTTTGGCTTACCAGCAGCAAGGTCGACCATGTCCCCTTGGTGTGAAGGCACACTCCACCCGGAGTGTGGCCTCCTCTTGGGCTCTAGCGCATGGCGCCTCGCTAGCAGACATCTGCAGAGCTGCAGGCTGGGGGACACCCAACACATTCGCCAGATTCTACAATCTCCGAGAGGAGCCAGTGTCCGACTATGTACTCGCCCCCCCAAGGGGCCGGTGATGGGCCAGGCTCAGGTGTCTTCGCTTGCTCGCCACTCCACTCCACGGACTGGATACGTGCGATATTTCCTCAGGTGAGCTCCCCGAGAGCCCTGAGCTCCTCCAGCACTGTCGACGCCGACATCAGTTCTGTCTGCCCTTTCGAGCCCAGACCCTCATGTCCGGCCAGGTGCCCCATGTGCATGGTTCCCTCCGGCGACCCCCACATGTGTATTTCACCATAAGTCTCCGCAGTGAGCGGGTTTCTTCCCTTGGCGTGTCCCCGCCACCCCTAGGGTTAAAAATCCACCTTCGGCTGGTACCCTAGAGATCTTCCATATGCAGCCCTTAGCGGGTCATATGTGTCTCTTAAGTCCTCCCCACGGGTAGGCATTTTGGCATTCCCTCACTGGGATATGCTTCCCAGTGTACCTTGGTATTCCTGTGTTAAGTGGGAGTCCTTCGTCCGTATTAGTCTTACGACAGGGTACTCACACTTACGCAGGGCGCTGGAAGACAGCTGAGTGGCGGGATTATATTGGGACCCCCATTCGTTAGTCACTAACGTTACGTCGTAGTGACTGAACGAAAGGGAACGTCTCGGTTACGGATGTAACCATCGTTCCCTGAGGAGGGAACGGAGACGTAACGTCCCCTTGCCACATCAGCTGTGCTACCTGGAACGCAGGAGTTCAGTCTTGGCTCCTCAAGCAGGTAACATAATGCGATATTGCCTCGTACTTCCTTATATACTCACGCAGTGAGGCGGAGTTACGTATGCAAATTCCGCATGCCCCTTGGCATTGGCACGCCATTGGGCGTTTTCTCTAAACTCGAAGTTGATAGGCTTCTAAGCGAAACCCCCATTCGTTAGTCACTAACGTTACGTCTCCGTTCCCTCCTCAGGGAACGAGGGTTACATCCGTAACCGAGACGTTCCGCTAATGTGGGGACTGTACCATTTAATAATTGAGCGTGGGTGTTTCAGGGACAATGCGGCCGAGTTGCTTCTGTTAGTATTCCTGTTCAATGCATGTTAAATGAGATCTGTGATAACATAAGAGAAGATGTATTTGTTTTCAATGCTATGTCAACATGTTTCTCCTAGAATCTATATTTATGGGAAAATGTGTAAAGTGTTGTATGTGAGTTCGTCCCTCCCCATGGGGTAATGGTGCTGGCCACCAGTATAAATGTGTGTATTTGTTTAATGGAGTTAGTCTGTGTTGGTTGCTGCAGTGGAGAGTGTGGCTTGAGGGCTGCAGGTATTTCTATTTTTTTCTTTTCTTTTCTTTGTATTCTTTGAGGAACCTAATTTTTGGAAAAGATTGTATTTTGCATTCTTTGTTTTGGATTCTAATTTGGATGTTTATTGAATACTTATTTTTCTAGTTTTTTTCTTATTTTCTGGTAATGGTATATTTTTGGGGTTTGGGTTATTCCTACTTTTCATGTTTAAAATAAATATTCATTTATACTTTAAACCTCTTGTAGTCACTCTGCCTCTGTTTAATTTGGCCACACCCTTCCTTTTTGGTTGCCCATCGTGGGTGACCGTTACAGTGTTCAAATGTTAATCTTTGGAAAAGTCCTTTGTTTCTGGGAAGTCAATGTTTTCTCGGCCCAGACTGACTGGCATTCACCTTACATAAGTATTAAAATGAAATGGCAGTGATTAAACATGCTCTACCATGACAAATTATACTTGCATGAAAAGGGAGCCCAACTCACACAACCGTGCCTAGCATCAACACAAAAGAGAGTCTTGCTGCGTCCCAATTCGCATACTATCCGTACTAAATAGTATTCGAAAAAAGAATTAGTATGTCCCAAATCTTAGTATGTTGAAAAAAGTATTCCAAAGATTCCCGGATGGTTTACTATTTTCGGTGCAGATCGATGCGCACTCTTACGGCTGATATTGCCCACAACCCATTGCGAGATGGACGAGGATTCGATTAGAACTACAAACACGGATAAAAAGTGTTAAACCCTTTAACTGTCACCCCCCTTTTTGAGAATACACATGAAAATGCACTCTCCAAACTTAAGGGCTGTAATTCAAGAATGCTTTGGAATATAGACCAAAGTTTGGTCTCATTTTAAAGACGACATTCTGCAGATTATTGCTGAAGTGAAAGCAATTCAAAATATGAAAGTATGAAATAGTTATGGAAGTTTAAATTTACTGTAAATGAAAAATACTGTACTAAATATTTTTTATTTCATATAAAATATATATTTTACAAAAAAGAATTTACTCTAAAATTACTATAAAATCAAAGCCATATGTCTAACCAATTTGTGTTCCAAATTTGAAGTTGATATCACAAACATTGAAGTCCCCATGAGATTTTGTTTAGGGTGCTGTACCAAAAATAGCCACCGGGTGTCATTCAAATTCCATTTATTGTTGTTTTGATGCATTTTCCTCTAAATTTTTGTCCAAATATTACTTCCATCACAAAACAGTCACCAAATATGGACCCTTGAGACTCAGACCTTTCCGACAATATGCGTTTTGTCAAGATTGGAAAAGATTTTGAATATAAAGTAGTTAAAATAATTGTTGTAATATGAAACATGACAGCGCCCACTAGGGGAGGAGCCCACTAGAATAATTTAGAGTAACGTTTCCATGGCAACACAATGTCCGATTTCAAAACGGTTTTCACAGGATGAATTTTGAGTTTGTAAGCTTTCAAATGATACCTAATTTGTGATAATTACTTAAATATATGATATGAAAAAAAGGCGATCAAAAAAAGAGCACCAGGCGTCCCACCTGTGGGACGGTGACAGTTAAGAGGTTAATTGGGGTTGAAGCTAAACTCTGCAGGACAGTGGCCCTCCAGGAGCAGGATTGGACACCCCTGGACTAGATCCTAAAACAGTCTTAACTTGGCCTGTGGATCTTTTTTGGAGAGTTTTTGTGAGATGAAAAATACAGAAAGCCACTGAGATGACAAACATTACGGGGTTTTGTTGTAATTTGCAAATGTAAATATGCTCTTAATACACTGATCAAGCATAACATTATGACCTACGCCCTGACCCGTCGAGGCATGGACTCCACTAGACCCCTGAAGGTTTGCTGTGGTATCTGCAGTGGTGGGCTGTCAGGGCCATCAGGGCCTTCTCTGCTGGCCCTGTCAAAATCAAATATATATATATTTTTCTTAAATAAATTAATGTGTGTCTGAACGTATCTAAATTCAATTACTCTCTATTTCAGTACGTTACAATTATATTTCCAGAAAGAATGTGGTTATTTTTTGTGAGTGTGTGGATCTACACAGTCAGGCACACAACACAGCTGCATCACATTCACCCAATACCTGGGGTCACATGATGCTTTGGGGGGTCACATGACTAATCAAGAAGTGATAAGTGTTTGCTGGCTGCAAGTCAGAGGCTGCGTCCCAATTCGCCTACTTATATTACGTCCTAAAAGTATGTGCTCTTTTTGTGAAGAAAAAGTACATACTTTTGAGTGTGTAGCAGAAGAGTATGCAAGCTTTGGGACATACTACTTCGTCATCTTTAACGGACTCTGTTACGTGCGTCCCGTCACCGTTTAAACTGCCCTGTCAATCATCGTCACAGTTTAAATCCCCCACTTTCAATTTAATTTCCTACCGTATCGGAGAGAAATGTAGTCGCTCGTTGATCTGCCTTTCGTGGGTCTTTAATGCAGAGACTCCTCTCATGTGTTTGCAAAGTTAATGGCCAAACGTATCATTACAAAAGTTCTCAATGCTGCTGAAGGAGAAATATAATGTGGATAATATTGAATAAATATCTTTTCGTCAGGTTAAATACTGATAATTGCTCACTCAAAACACTTTATCTAATCCTCTCCACTTAACCGTCAGACTCGCGTAACTGTCCTGTTTGTAGTTTTTTAAAGCAATGTAAAAACATATGTTGTCAAATTATTAATCATATAATTTCATATATATGTATATATATATATTAATTAATCATATTTTGTTTACTATATATATATATATCAAAGGAAATCAAGTGATGCAATCAACTTAAAATTAAGTTGTTTTGTTCGGTGCACTGGATCACATCACGTCAGAATAAAGCAGGGTTCACTGCTGCAGCTAAAGCTTTTATAAAACATTTCACAATATTAAAATGTTCTCATATTGCATTTAAATTAAATACAGATTTTTTTTAAAAATTCAAATAGAAAAATGTTTGATGGAATTTGGAAACGGTATTCCCTGGTGGCTGTGGCTCTTTCAGCAGATAATGCGCCGCCACAAAGCACAAATGCTTCAGGAATGGTTTGAGGTGTTGACTTGGCCTCCAAATTCCCCAGATCTCAATCCAATCGAGCATCTGTGGGATGTGCTGAACAAACAAGTCTTATCCATGGCGGCCCCACCACGCAGCTTATGGGACGTAAAGGATCTGCTGCTAACATCTTGGTGCCAGATACCACAGCACACCTTCAGGGGTCTAGTGGAGTCCATGCCTCGACGGGTCAGGGCTGTTTTGGCAGCAAAAGCGGGATCAACACAATATTAGGACATAATGTTGAAAAAAAGACAGATTCAAAGCAATATATTTACAGTCTGTTGCTATAGAAATCACACACGTCTTTTCTATAGCCTGCATTTTTTACAATAATGTTCAAAGGCAAATGCCAATCAAATATTTATTTACATTGCATGCTGTCTTAAATTAATTATTGTAAATATTTTTTTCTATTTTGTGAATGATCTACCATTAATTCTGTTTTTTTGTAAGTATTTTCCAGCTTTATTAATGTTTAAGAATAAAGCTTCTGGGTTATTTTATTTATCACTAGTTATTACAAGGGATAAAGTGGCATCTTTTTATCTGAAAAAACAAAACAAAACAACGAACACTTTAAGAAAAGTACGAGCAAAAATTGTAATCCTTATTCAAGCACAACCTTCAGAGCTCATAACCTATAAATAAATCAGTGCTACTTCAATGAGTTCAGTAAAGTGGGCAATATTCACATATTTGAACTTCCCGATTGAATAACTTGAGCTAAACGTTGTTAAAACACAAATGACACCTCTATAACGTAGACAACCCAATGAGGCAAACGCAACCTAATGTTCCTCAAAACCAACCTTATAATATGAGAGATAAGTGCGAAGGGACCGTCTGCAAAGTGCAAAAGCCGAAAAGCGTTACTACAAAATAGGCAATAACAATGTTACACTTTGTAGTGTCTCCATATTCAGTTTACACATCAATGCTCTCCTACTGGTCATACTACAACACTTAGTTTGCATAATTTATTATTATTATAAAATAAAATCAATACCTTCACTGTTGTTAGAAAAAATACTCAATAACTTCACTGTTATACAGTGTAATCAATAAGCAATTATCATACAAAAGCTATGGTTGCAACTACTGTATTTTAGCTGGGTACCAATATAATTTGTGTAAAGAATAGGCCTACTTAGCTATGCGCTATTACTTTTATTATTTTTGTGTGCTATTACTTGCCAAACTAAGTGTTGTAGAATAACCAGCAGGAGAGCAGTGATGTGTGAACTGAATTTGGGGACAGTGTATTTCAGTGAAGTTAGCTGAATATTTTGCAT
Organism: Gobio gobio; assembly: GCF_949357685.1. Lineage (NCBI taxonomy): Eukaryota > Metazoa > Chordata > Actinopteri > Cypriniformes > Gobionidae > Gobio > Gobio gobio. Next base: position 50,380,387 of record NC_137104.1, on the reverse strand, counting down.
AATAAAAAAATCCTAACAATTACGCAAAAGCTAATTTTATCAAACTAAGTGTTGTAGTATGACTAGTAAGAGACCATTTATAATTACTACAGCTTTCTGTCATCATTTACTCATCATGTCGTTCTGAACCTGAGGGACTTTCTTCAATGGATCACAAAAGACATTTAGAAATTCATACAAATATTTCTTCTTTTGTCTGTAGTCTATATATTACACAATGAGATAAACACAAACAGACACACATGAACCCAACACACTGAATACAGGGACGAATGTAAATGTGTGAATACAGGAGGAGCTCTGACATCACTGTAGTTCAGAGAGAGATTCAGAGAAAGTAAACCAACTTGATCAGCCACAATATGGACGCCTAAGACGATCAACCTCTTCAAACAACAGAATATTTATTGATCCGCTCAAAGAGTCTTGTGGACACATCTGATCCTCACAGGTAATGATAGAAATATAAGAGAGATTGAGCTGAACAGGTTTCTAATGGAAGTGATCTGTTTTAGTGGGTTTATGTCAAACTGGGATAAGTTGAACAGAACCAGGTTAATCATGTCAAATTCTCGACTACTTTAGTTGTTTACTGCACTGAAATGGTCTCAGAATTGTATTAAAAGTAAGTCATTTGATTGGTTGTAAAGCAAAGTTTGGTGTTTCTGCCATTTTGTCAAATTACATAAAGACTAAAGAAGCAGGAAGTAAAATTAACTGCTGACAGACTTGACAAACCTGCTAAAATCACATTTACATTAAAGATTAAAACTATACTTAGTCATACAAGCTACACTTGGTCACAAAATATTTATGTTTATTTTGTGAATATTTAAATTTATTCGTAGGTAAGTATGTGACCGGCACTGTATTTGCTGTTCCCTTTCAAAAGCTACACTCAATGCTGCATAAGCTTATGCAAATGGGAAATGTCTTTGACATAACCAGCTGTGAAAATAGTGTGAAAACACGTCAATGAAATTGACCCGGAGGTATTTATAGCCTCGGCCGGTGACGTCATAAGCGCATCTGCTGCACGAGGCTATAAATAGATGAGCTTCAGCTGGAGCAAACCAGGTCTTTTTGTTTTCAGACCAACTCTGTGTTATGGTGTGTTACAAAATCTCTCTCTCTCTTTCAAGACTCAACTTGAGATCTTTGTTAGGAGTTAGTTTTCAACATGGCAGTGTGCAGATTTTCCTCTCTCTTTCTCATCTCTGTTACAAAGAAACATTAGTGGAAAGAGTTCTAGTTAAATCTAATCAGTTGGAAACGAGTCAGCAGAGTAAAACGCTGTATATCCATGTTCTCTTTCAAATAGAACTGGATGCGCACGTTTATTGCTGTGTGTGTTTGGGGAAGAGCATGCGGTCGCTGCATTGAGTCAGACGAGTGCGAGCATTGCAAGCCTTTACAGTTAGAATGCTTTATGCTCGTCTGGGCTACTTTCAGTCCGCACCCGTGTTCGGAGCTCTCGAATGGGTTTGTTGACGAGCAAGAGACGGGTCCGTCCCTTTCGCTTGCTCGCTCACCAAATGCATGTTTCCCCGCGTGATCCCGAAGCGCTCCGGCGTTTCTTCGGCTCGCGCGGGGAATGATGATGAATCTCTGGGTCCGCGGACCTCGAGCAGCCGCCTGCGATCGTTCCTCACATGATGGTGAATCCATACGAGGAATTTATCGAGGTGGTTGTTCGCGCGGTGGCCATGGCAGTTTGTCTGGTACCGTGAATGAGAGATCCCCGAACGCAGTGATCTTGAGGTTTCTGTCTAGAAAGCATTTACTTCACGTGTTTTTGTACCCTTGACTTCGACATTTTCGACTATCATGGGTGCGAAATCGCGTGGATATGTGAGAATACCCCAGGTGGGAGACGCTCACGAGCTATCTCTCGCCTGGGTCTGCATTTTCATTAAAGAGACATACCTCCCCACAAAGCCATGTAGAAAATAAACGTAGGCTGTCGTGGGCAAAGCTTATATATATGAATTATATATTGTATATTATTTTATATGGAATATATATTGTATATGATTTATATAAGAATAATAAATATAAAGGGACAGGCTGGTGCTGCGCTGCACACAATGGCTGTCTTGCAGGCATATCAGGCTGACCTTCTGAAGGATTTGAGTGGTTCATTTGGTGACTCAGTTAACTCTGTAGTGGCCAGATTTAAAGGAGTGGAAGAAACATGAAGTGTTCACTCAGTTTCTTCCTCAATGCACTCAAGGGGAGGGGCTATCAGCCACACAACCTCTCTTCAGTCCTTCAAGATTTAGGGGGGTAATAAGCAGAGTGTGGCGAGTCGCGCTCTCCCTCGTAAAGACTGGAGACCGGCTTGTCATCCTCAACAACCTCCCAGGGCAGACCTCGGGACTGTCATCAATATAGGAAGTCTGCCCCCACGGGACAGGGCGTGTCAAACATTTGCTCGCCCCACCCCGTTATCCTCAAAACTACTCCATCCCCGCCGCCTCTGGTGATTCGGGGGGGCAGTGGTTTCCAGTGAAATGTTAGACATTCAGTGTTTAAATCCTGCTATCATCCAGGACATAGAACGTCTAACATCCCCTCAACAGGAAGTGTTAAAATTGTCACTCTCAGAGTCTCAGGCAGCGTGTGAACTTCTGCCAGGCGTTTCTGCATGGGTGTTAAGCACGGTAAAAATTAGTAAACTAATTTATTTGTCATCCTCCTTGTTTGAACGGCGTGGTCTTCACTTCCGTGAAGGCGGAGTTGGCGTTCGTACTGTCACATGTGACAGCAGTTACTTCCTGGTCCCCAGTAGGGTGGGGGGGGTGTCCAATCTCAGATCTTCGAGTCTTAAACCGTGAAGCAGTTAAAGTACTCAAGGTCAAGATTTTACAGTGAAGGCGGTCGTGTCGCATATTCAACATTGTGATTGGATTCGGCACGATTGATCCGAAGAACGCATGTATTCGCATATAAAGTCTGCCACAACACAGGAAGTTCCTGAGGTTCGCTCTTGGGGGCAAAAGCTTACCAATTTTGGGTCTTCCATTTGGCTAGCCTTGTAACCGCACGTATACAAAATGTATGGATGTATTACCGGCTCCATTGGGATTCCGGGGCATTCAAATTTTGAATTACAGAGGCGATTGCTAAAATTAGCAAAATCACATGAGATGGTGCTTCAACACAGTGTCGTAGCTCATCTAGTTTCTCTAGGGTTGAGACTCAACACCAAGAAAAGTGTTCTTTCTCCTGCCCAGAGAACGACTTATCTAGGGTTTGTTCGGTTTTTGGTCACAAGGTGGGCACAACGGTTTCCCGCTTGAATCAAGACCATTCAGTATTCCCTGAGCAAAGTCAGGCTAGACCAAGATCTTCCTGATCATCAGCACCAGAGTGTTAGGTCTAATGGCATCAGCATCCACGGGTTTCCCTTTGGGGTTGTGGCACATAAGACTGTTTCAGTTGTGGCTCAAAGCCAGAGGACTTAGGGCCAATCCTCAGGCAAATAAAGTGGCGCGCCATGTGGCTTCGTACACTAACTATGTGGTTCAGACCCCGGTTTTTGCCTTGGGTCCCACTCTAGGCGTACCTTGTCGTCGCAAGTTGCTAACGACGGACGCTTCCCTGACGGGCTGGGGTGCGGCCTTAAGTGGTCGTCCAGCCCAACGGGAATGGGAGGGTCATCAACTCAGTTGGCACATCAACTGCCTCGAGTTGAAGGCTGTATTTCTGGCCCTGAAATACTTTCTCCCCTAATTGAGGGGCTGTCATGTCCTAGTGCGGGTGGACAGTACAGCTAAATATCTCATATATAATCACCAGGGTGGTCTGTGCTCACGCTATCAGAATAGCGAGACAGATTTTTCTCTGGGCTCAGAACAAGTTCCTGTCACTCGAGCAGTGTACATTCAAGGGCGGTTGAATGTGGGAGCAGATTATCTGTCCAGACAGAGTTACAGATGGGGGGGTGGAAACTCCACCCAGAAGTAGTCAAGCAGATCTGGATCAGATTTTACAGAGCTGACCACAGGGAGTGGACCTCTTTGCCTCTTCTCAGACAGCGCAATGTCCCTGCTTCTCTCTGTCACCCAGCCCCGCTGGGTCTGGATGCGATGGCTCATACATGGCCCAAAATGCGTCTGTATGCCCTCATTCCAGTCGCTCTGCTCCTGGGAGTTCTAGCCAGGGTTCGCCAACAAGGGTCTTGCTTCTTATCGATAGCGCTGCGTTGGTCGAACAGGGTTTGGTTCTCGGAGATAGTGTCTCTCCTCAACGGCTCGCCTTGGGCGATTCCGGCGAGGAGGGACCTTCTGTCTCAGGCAGAGGGCACTATATTCCATTCCAGGCCCGACCTGTGGAACCTTCATGTTTGGCCCCTGAAGGGCACCAACTGAGGGACACGGGGCTTTCGCCTGCAGTTATTGAGACCATCCTAAGTGCTAGAGCTTCCTCCACTCGGAAAGTTTATGTTAATAAATGGGGTGTCTTTGAAAGGTGGTGTACGACACAATGTAGATTCAGTCAACTGCCAGGTAACTTCAGTTCTGGATTTTCTGCAAGAAAAGTTGTCATCAGGCACCTGCCCCTCCACTCTCAGGGTTCATGTGGCTGCTCTTTTGGTTTGCCACGCCTTGGTGGATGGGGTGCCGCTCGGGAGACATCCTCTACTCGCTCGCTTCATTCGTGGGGTAGGCGGTTGAGGCCACCTGTTAGAACCAAGATCCCTTCATGGGACTTAGCTTTAGTCCTCGAGGGTCTGGTTAAGACCCCCTTTGAAACATTAGCTTGCCCCTCCACTCTCAGGGTTTATGTGGCCGCTCTTTTGGCTTGCCATGCCCTGGTGGATGGGGTGCCGCTTGGGAGGCATCTTCTGCCTGCTCACTTTGTTGTGCCAGGCAGTTGTGGCCTCCATTAAGAGCCAAGATCCCTTCATGGGACTTAGTTTTAGCCCTCGAGGGTCTGGTTGAGACCCCCTTTGAACCTCTAGAATCAGCATCTGAAAAACTTCTGACTCTAAAGATGGTTTTTCTTATGGCTATAACTTCTCTGAAAATAATTGGGGACATGCAGGCTCTGTCAATATCGCCATCCTGCTTAGACTTTGCCCCAGGTTTGGTGAAAGTGATTTTGCATCCCCACCCTGACTACCTGCCTAAGGTTCCTTTGTCGACTGTACATCCTGTCACTCTTGAAACCTTCTGCCCTCTGCCGTTCACAACGCCGGATCAGGAGAAACTTCATAGACTGTGTCCAGTCCATGCTCTTCAGGCCTACGTCCACCGCACTAGCCAGTAGCGTAAGTCAGAGCAACTGTTTGTTTGCCATGGGGGCCGTAACAGAGGTTCTGCCACCATCAAACAATGTCACATTGGGTCAGGGATGCTACTGCTCTTGCCTATGAGGTGCGCGGTCAAGCTTCACCTATAGGATTAAGGGCTCACTCCACCAGGGGAGTCGCCTCTTCTACTGCGTTAGCTAGGGGTGCTCCCTTACAAAGTGTTTGTGATGCGGCAGGTTGGTCCTCTCCGCACACATTCTTAAAGGTCCCATGGCATGAAATTTTCATTTTATGAGGTATTTCAACATTAATATGAGTTCCCCTAGCCTGAATATTGTCCCCAAGTGGATAGAAATGTTGATCGGTGTAAACCCGAGTTCTGGCTGTCTCTCTCTGCCTTTGAGAAAATGACAGGCCAGACGAGCCAATCCTGAAGTCTCCTGGTTTGACGTCCAAGCAGGAGCGGTTTCCTCCCTTTCCTCCGCCCAGAGAATCTGGCACGCCCATGCAAACACTTGAGATCATTAACGTTACTTGTGAACGAGTGAACACTGGCAGTTTCTCAGTGTTTGGATGTACAAATGAAAACAGAAGTCTTTCTTCAGTTCCTTCTGATCTGTGATCATTGATTTCTTATGTGTAGCTTATTATTTATTATTTGTGGACACGCAGCGGCTTCTCTCTCTCCCGACAGAACAGTGTTTTCGTGTTTTCTATCTTGTGAGTCAGTGTTTTTGTACGTCCTTGTCGCGTCTATCTGTTCTAAAATGTGCATACAGTCTTTTCTGTTTAACATCAGCAGTCACATCTTTAGAGATAAACTTCACGCACGCCGAAGCTCGGCCTCCAACATCCCCGACCCCCAGTACTGCATCTGGCCCACAGCGGAGGAGCCAAACGCGGCGTGAGATTAAGCAGAAGGGGGGTAAGCGTGAGGGTATCCGGCTAGGCTAGCCAGCTTTCCCCACAATAAACTGGATTAACGTTACATTCGATTACAGCTGTTGTGTCTTTGTTTGCGCTGTGTAACGTTACTCAATGCGCGTCAATGACGCTATTCATATGATTGGAACATATCTAGAAATAATGCTATACTCAACACTTACTAACTCGTTCATCTCGCTGTAATGGTACATTGCATGTGTTACAAAGTTGGTAGAATAATGATGAAGAGGACTCGTGTGACTGGGACTCGTGTTTATTCAGAACTCTCAGATACAAACACAATAAACTCGCGCTGACTGACAGCGCTCTCATAACTCAGTAGTTACTATAAATAACTTTGTTAGCAATCGCTTCGTCTCCGTGATGTCCGGTTCGCGAACGAATCATTCTTTTGAATCGGTTCTTTTTAGTGAACCGAACCAGTTCACCAAATCGGACTGAATCGTTCTAAACGGTTCGCGTCTCGAGTCAGCGCTGATCCATAATTTACTAAAGTTACTAACTTTCTGACATGAGTGACAGCCCCTCCGACTAGAAATAAACTAATAACCTGAAGTATATTCTAGTAACTACAACAGTTCACCCTGAACTGAGACATGCTGAGAGAACTGATGAGAAGTGAACACAGGTCCATCCGTCTCTCTGGCAGACTCGTGCCTGCTCGTGCCTCGTTAAACCACGCCCCCTCCGCTCATTTAAAATGCAAAGATGTCAGCCAATCACAACAGTGGGCGTTTTTACTGAAGTCTCACAGCAGACATGCCTCTTGAAGCAGGGCATTCAGCCACAGGGCAAACAGCAGTATAGAAAAAATGCCTTTTATTTCTAAATTATGACATTTTATGATGTAAAAATCATACTAATAATATAAGTACACCTCAGAAAACACTATAAAATAATAGAAAAATGCCATGCCATGGGACCTTTAAGACTTCATAGCTTGGATGCTCATGCCACTCTGGGCTCTGATGTCCTTGAGTCGACATCACAGGCTAATGCCTGAGGCTTCTTGCGTTCTTGTGCACACCTACACAACCGTAAGGGTTCCAGGCACCATCAAGCACGGCGGCGTGGGTATTCTCGTTCCCATTTGCATAAGCTTATGCAGCATTGAATGTAGCTTTTGAAAGGGAACACTTGGGGTTACTTGACTGTAACCCTGTTCCCTGATAAAGCGGAACGAGATTCTGCATTGCTAGGCCGTGCTGATGATGCTTCAGGACTGGTCTTCAAACAAAGAAGATCTGGTTTGCTCCAGCTGAAGCTCATCTATTTATAGCCTCGTGCAGCAGGTGCGCCTATGACGTCACCGGCCGAGGCTATAAATACCTCCAGGTCAATTTCATTGACGTGTTTTCACACTATTTTCACAGCTGGTTATGTCAAAGACATTTCCCATTTGCATAAGCTTATGCAGCATCTCGTTCCGCTTTATCAGGGAACAGGGTTACAGTCAAGTAACCCCAAGTGTTTCTGATGTAAACAGAAGGTCATAGTTCAGATTGTTCAGTGAGTTTATGAGTTTCTCACTGTATGAGTGATTGTGTTTCCCTCACTATCAATAAGATTTTAACACTTTAATAGAAATATTTATTAAATGGTCGTGAGAGAATATGAAGTAACCCCAAATCTGACTTTTGAGGTGAGATTTAATTTAAACTTCAGTGAACAAATACAGTTGCGAATGGGCTTAGATCGGTCTGATCAATCTGTTGGTCATAATTTATATTTTGACATATTTTAATTTCTTTAAATGGCTTGAAGAGGGAAAGAACAATGGCAGAATCTTCACCAACATCAACAAAAGCAAGAAAAATCAGGAGACGCAGTATTGACCTTTCTCATCCATGTAAGTCAATAACCCAGAAAAGAATGAATTAGTGCATGAATGACTTTAACACTTCTCATATGGTGATATTTAAAATCTACAGTTCGGAAATATACAGTACTACTGCACATTAAGGCTCTGATCAGCTTGTCTGGGTTCATTATGCAGTAATGACCAGCTTATACATGATCTCTTATATATTTGTGAAATGATATTTGTGAAACCAAATTCATGAGGTGAATCATGGGATTCTTTTAAACTTGTTGATTATTTTCCGCCTCTATCTGCTCTAACTCATCCGTATAATAAAATCATCATCATCATCATCATCATCATCATCATCATCATCATCATCGTTTCAATAATTTACAAAGAAGCTCTTCAAACAAAATGTCTCTGCATGAGAAACTTGAATTCTGTGTTTTTCAATTGTCTCCAAACTTTAGACTAGTAGTGATTTCTCTTCTTCATTTCTCTCTCCAGCGATGTCTTCCTCCAGCGGTCGACTGACGGAGGAGCTTCAGTGCTCTATATGTCTGGACGTGTTCACTGATCCAGTCACCACTTCCTGTGGACACAACTTCTGCAAGACCTGTCTGAATAAGTGCTGGGACAACAGCCAGACCTGCAACTGTCCATATTGTAAAGAAACATTCACGCACAAACCTGATCTCAAGATTAACACCACACTCAGAGAAGTTGTAGATCACTATAAAAAGAAAAATCCTGAGAAAAAAGTTCTGAAAAAACCTGAAGTTGTGTGTGACGTCTGTGAGGAAAGAAAGCTGAAAGCCCTGAAGTCGTGTCTGGTGTGTCAGAGCTCTTACTGTGAAACTCACCTGCAGCGTCATTTGAGAGTGGCAGGTTTAAAGAAACACAAACTGATCAATCCTGTGAGTAATCTGGAGGACTATATCTGTCAGAAACATGAGAGACCTCTGGAGCTGTTCTGTAGAGATGATCAGACGTGTGTGTGTCCAATGTGTGACGTGACAGACCACAAGAACCACAACACTGTTCCTATAGAAGAGGAGAGTGAAGAGAAGAAGGTAGAAGTTATTGACAAACTGATTTTAAAGGCTCTTATCATGAAGAATCACATGCTCTTTAATATAAATGAATCAGTTTTGAAAACATATTTTGTTGTTCTGTGTCTATAGACTCAACTGATGAAGACACAGAAAGACGTGCAGCAGATGATCCAGGACAGAATCAAGAAGATTCAAGACGTCAAACACTCAGCAGAAGTCAGAAAAGTGAGTTTAAAATAATGTCATTATATGAAGTTCTCTACACAGATCCAGGAGGAGCCAGACCCGTCGATCATTATTATGAATGTATATAAGCAGCCGTCATTGCGCCGCCCCAGCAACAATTCTTCCAGAATACTTCAGTTGAGGGATTTTGCTCTAGAGCTCCGGAGGTTGACGTCACGCAGCCTAAACTCCGGGGGCAACCAGGGGGCGCTAGAGCGGCTGTAGCATTGGTATCTATAAAATAATTTAAAACCTTACTATTTCAACATGATGGACAGCTGATGTGCGCCAGGATGCCAGAACAGGTGGGGGAAAGCAAATGGGAAATAATTTTATCACAGTAAGTTTTTGAAATGCCGTGAATTTCAGTTTATTCTTCATTCTTAACTACTTTTGCCTCACGACCTAATGATAAAAATAAGTTCCCATTAAATACGATACTTGATGAATAAAAGAAGTGCTTTTATAAATAAATAACATCAAGAAAGGCTATTTGAATAAATAAATAAATAAATACTGAAACAAAAATAAGAAATTACATTTATTGATTATGACTGATTTTATTTGACATGCACAACACGGACCGATGGAACAGATGCACACAGCGGCGCTGTTTTGGACAGGTTTGTGTTAACCGCTAACATATAACGTTAATCCATTCACATGTTTTCTCTCTTAAAATGTAAGCGCATATAGGTGTGTTATTTTATCAGTTAATGTTACTCCTGATCGGAGGCTTCCGTAAATATTTAGTTTATACGTAGATTTAGGCTTCAACTAAGTTTAATGGTGCAACGCAAAAATATTTATGAGTGCATAAGTTGTAACTTAGTGCCCATTTACGTCAAAACTAGGCTAGTTGTAACTTGCGCACAGCTGGTGCTACAGGTGTCCTGACAGGAAAGCTATCCGTTCCTTTATCCATACACGTGAAAAGCACCCCGGGGGCATTATAGGGATCTGTTATGTTTAATCTATTAAGTTTTGCTATGTACAAGTCTATGTCTTTTGAATTAAAGTGCGCAGTGAACTCCGTTGCCTTGAAACTCATGCTGGCGCGGCTGTTCTTGTCTGACAAAATGGCGTCGTAAACAGAATGGGTCACGTGACCTCCGGAGCTCTATAGTATAGTATGAGCAATAGTAACACTGACTCTTGTCTTATCAAACACCACTAATCATTCGTTGATTGTCCCGGTTGAGCAGAGAAACACAGAGGAGGAGAAAGCAGCCCGTGTTGAGCTCTTCACTGATCTCATCCGCTCCATTGAGAGATGTCAGACTGAACTGCTGGAGATGATGGAGGAGCAGCAGAAAGCAGCAGAGAAACAGGAGGAAGAGCTCATTGAAGAGCTGGAGCAGGAGATCACTGAGCTAAAGATGAGAAACACTGAGCTGGAGCAGCTCTCACACACTGAAGATCACCTCCACCTCCTACAGGTCAGTCAACATCTCTCTGATCAATGATAATGCAGTATATGACACCATAACACTCCCCATGCTGAAGGATTTCTCCTCTCTCCTGCTGTAGATTTACTCATCCCTGTGCAGCTCTAGAAACACCAGGAACTGGCCTGAGATCAGTATGAAGACTGATGAGAGTCTGGAGACTCTGACTCAACTGCAGGACACTCTACAGGAGAAACTCACACAAACTGGTACGGCAACATCAAATACACTATACAGATACATATATTGATCATCTTTAAACATCAGCAGTGTTGGGGAACGTTACGTTTAAAAGTTATGCGTTACAATATTGCGTTAGTTTCTAAAAAAGTAACTAATTGTTGAATTACATTTTCTTGCTTGTTTTTAATAACAAAAAAAAAACAGGAGATCTATTTTTGGCAAATGTAAAGGGCTTTTCACAACTAAAGTGTAATAATAATCCTGAGGCTGAAGGAAATGCAGGTGCACGTCTGTACAGTAGAGGCTTGTGATAAAGTAGATCTCCCGCTGGGCACAGCGCACACACATACACATATATAACACACACACACACTTACCACACTGTTCTCCCCTCCCTCTGTTTGGTTGTCAGCAGAGCGGGTGCACACGCAGCTGATAGCCCATGGACAGTTTTACACACTACCTGCTCCATTTCCCTGCAATAGTTGTTTCCCGATCACACATAGTACATCACAAACATGTTGTCCCGTTTATGTTTTGTGGGTTTTGTGTGTTGTTTGTAGTTTGTCACGAGTGTTTTGTCAGGACTGGCTGATGGCACTGACGAAGCCGAGTGATTGAGCGGCGCCGGCTTATGACGTCACTGTTAGCGCCATACCTGCGCACGATGCGCAAGTCCGGTGAAACCATGTGTGTTGTTTAGGGGGGGGGGGGACTGACAAATTAAGAAGATGTCAGTAATGTGTTATTTTGTTATGATTTTGTTTTGTTTTGTGTTTTATTATGTGTTATATGGGGATTTGTGTTTAAAAATGTCTATTGTATGTGGGGAGAGTTTTGGACAAGAGATTATTTTAATGACCAAATTAATGGGATGTCCATTGAAGGGGCGGAGTCTGGTCTACAAAAAGGGAGACCAGACTCAACACAAGGACTTGTTAACCAAGTCAAGCAGGAGCAACGGTGGTGCTGAGAGACAAATTGACAAAGCGAGTATAGTGTAGTTACCCCTTTGTGTATATTTTATATATAGATTTTTCTTCTTTATTTTTCCAGTTTGTTGTTTCTTTGATACTTTATAATTTAGGAATTTGAATTTTACACTGTATATATTTTTGCACCCTCACTCGTGGACTTTTGTATATATTCGGTGCTACAAATAAATTACACCTTGCACAACAGTGCTGTTGGGGGTAAAGCCATCATTTTTTTTTCCCTCTACACACGAACCCTCACGTTACCCAAAGCAGATCCGTAGGGGTCGCTGTGTGACATTTGGTGGCAGCGGTGGGATGGCTACCCGCAAGAAGGCACCGAAAGGCAAAAGAACCCGAGGTGGATTACGTTCACAAATGAAAGCAGGAGCAGAGGAGGATTCAGTCTGGGACTCCTTAGAATCGGCGGAGGATGAAGAGGGGGCAGCATTTCCTAGAGCTTCATCTGAGGACCACATACCGCATGTTAAAACAGACGCAACAGGGTCAACATCCAGTGAAGGGCTGCTGGGCCTGATGCGTCAGTTTCTTGATGCACAGGAACAACGGGAGGAGCGGCATCGGATGGAACTGCGGGGGCTAAGAGATGTGATCATGCAGACAGTTAGGCCTGCAGAAACGCCTAGTGAGACCAGGAGCTTACGGATGGATCTTCCGACACCAGCTACTTCTAGATTTGCACCTGGGCGCCGCCCAGACACACCAGACAGTCAAGCTGCCGTCCAGCCAAGGCTAAGGAGTGAACCGCCAAGGATACCTGCCTTCCAACAGGGGGAGGACATCGAGAGTTATCTCCGGCGCTTCGAACGGCTGGCCAAGACTTGGGGGTGGCCAGAGGAAGAATGGAGCCATCGGCTGGTTCCATTGCTGACTGGACAGGCTTTGGAGGCATACTTGGCAATGGATGAGGAGCAAGCAGGAGTGTACGCTGATCTGAGGGAGGCACTCTTGGAAAAATTTAACATCTCGCCAGAGACCTACCGACAGCGATTCCGGGCATCCACGATCCCTGCTGGTGAGACCCCGACAGAGACTTACAACCGTCTGAGAACCCTCTACCGTCGGTGGGTGAGACCTGATCTCCACACTAAGGAGGAGATTGGGGAGACCATCATCTTGGAGCAGCTGCTTCGTGTGCTTCCTTATGACAGCCGAACCTGGGTGCGGGAACACGAACCGACAACAGGACTGGCAGCAGCGAAGCTGGCTCTTCAGTATTTGAATGCTCATCGTGGGAATCCACGCTCTCAACCACTCAAAGGTACTGGGTATATGAGATCAGACACTGTTGGGGCTGGAACCGTGCGAGGTCCAGCAGAAAGCATTAACAGTGGACAAAAACCTAAAAATACAGTGAGACAAGAACTGGTGTGTTTCTATTGTCAACAGCAGGGGCACAAAGCCTCAGTGTGTCCTGTGCGAAAAGCCAAGTTGACAGGATTTTGTTATGTTCCAAGGGAAGAGGGAAAAGATAATCACTCTAGAGAGGAGAGTCAAGCTTTGTGGGAGGTAACTGTTGATGGACATTGTCTGAAAGCACTGCTGGACACTGGTAGTTCCCTGTCCCTACTAAAGCCATGCTTTGTTTCAAATGTTGACTATGCTACCACCACAACTGTCCAGTGTGTGCATGGGGATGTAAGGCAGTACCCCTGCGCTGAGGTAGTGGTGTGTGTACAAGAACAGTCATTTTTGATGAATGTTGTGATAGTTGACGACTTGCCTGCTGATATGATACTAGGCAGAGACTTACCCATACTATGTGAACTGATACAAGCCACCATGAACTCTGAAACTGTTGTTACCTTTGCCACTGTACATAAATCCTGTCCTGCTGTTACCCGGGCTCAAGCTAGAGCAGGTCTGCAGCCTCTGCCAGACTTGCACAGTAGTCTGCTGCAGGGCGGGACTAAGGGCCCCAGAAAACCACGGCGACAACGTCGGCTTGAAAAGTATCAGGGTACTCCAGTCCCGGAGACCTCAGTCGAGGGCCTCAAGGCTGATGGCTGGAGGATCCCAGAAAATATTGGGGAATTACAAAGGAAAGATGAGTCATTGAAGTCATTGTTTGAAAAAGCTGCCAGTGGGAAAGGGTCAAATCTGTGTGATGAGAAGTATGTGATTGTGAATGGTGTGTTGTACTTGCAAGCCAATGATGTTACCCGTTTAATTGTACCTAAGTGTTGTAGACCCCTTGTCTTGCACCTCGCACACACTATTCCATGGGCGGGTCACTTAGGACAGCAGAAAACATACACTCGCATCAGTTCACGTTTTCATTGGCCGTCACTTTACACTGATGTACAGACATACTGCAACACATGTGCAACCTGTCAGAAAACCAGTGCTGTGTCCCAGCGAGGCCGAGCACCTTTGTACCCTCTCCCTGTTATCTCTACTCCCTTCAGGCGCATCGCCATGGATATTGTGGGACCACTTGAGAGGAGCAGTGCGGGACACCAATACATACTGGTGATATGTGACTACGCGACCAGATATCCTGAAGCTTACCCACTCCGTTCCATTACCACGACAAAGATCATCCATGCCCTTGTGCAGCTGTTCTCCAGGGTGGGAATCCCTGAAGAAATATTAACGGACAGAGGTACAAACTTCACATCGCGGCTAATGGGACAGCTTCATCGGCAGCTGGGCATAGCGGCCATCAGAACCAGCGCATACCATCCGCAGACAGACGGCTTGGTGGAACGCTTCAACGGGACATTGAAGAATATGCTGCGGAAGTTTGTGTCAGACACGGGACGTGACTGGGACAAATGGCTTCCATTTCTGTTGTTTGCCTACCGAGAAGTACCTCAGGCTTCAACGGGGTTTTCTCCTTTCGAGCTCCTATACGGCTGGCAAGTTCAAGGACCCCTCGACCTGATACGGAAGAGCTGGGAGGATCCTGCTTGCAGACAAGAGGAGAAGGGCATCGTTCAGTATGTACTGGAGATGAGGGGCCGGCTTGAACGTTATCAAGAACAGGCGGGAGAGAACCTGAAAGAAGCACAGAAAGCCCAGAAAACCTGGTACGACCAGACCGCAAGGCAGAGACAGTTACAGCCGGGACAGAAGGTACTACTTCTACTGCCAACTTCGACCAATAAGCTGCTGGCCAAATGGCAAGGACCGTACACCGTAGTGAGGAAGATGGGACCAGTGACCTACGAGATCCACCATCCAGATAAGGGTAAAGCCAAGCAGACATATCACATCAACCTGCTCAAAGAATGGAAAGAGCCACCTGTGAAGCAAGGGACAACGATGATGGTGAGAGAAGTGATGGTTGAGACAGATGAGGAACCAGAACCAGAATCCAAGGCACAGAGAGAACCAGCTGAGGTGAACATTGAGCACCTGGAGGACTCCAACAGGGTTCAGCTGCAAAGCCTTCTGGAACAGTTCCCTGCTTTGTTCTGCCAACGGCCGGGAAGAACAGAGCTAATTCACCATACAATCCACCTCACTGACCCAACACCATCAAGACAGCGACCTTACCGAGTGCCAGAAAGGCTAGTGGATCCCTTGAAAGAGGAGGTAAAGACCATGCTAGAAATGGGAGTGATTGAGCCATCCAGAAGTGAGTGGAGCAGTCCCGTAGTAATTGTCCCGAAGAAGGATGGGACGCTGCGTGTCTGTATAGACTTCCGGAAGCTGAATGCACAGTCCCGTTTCGATGCGTACCCCATGCCGCGAATTGATGATATGTTAGAGCGGATTGGACAGGCCCGATACATTACCACTCTGGACCTGTGCAAGGGGTACTGGCAGGTGCCCCTCAATCACGAATCCAGAACATATACAGCATTCAGAACACCAATGGGGTTATACCAGTTTACAGTTCTTCCCTTTGGTCTGCACGGGGCACCTGCCACATTTCAAAGACTGATGGACCATGTTCTTCAGGGATGTGAGGGTTGGGCATCCGCCTACTTGGATGACGTGGTGATCTTCAGCAACTCCTGGGGAGAACATCTGGAGCATCTGAAGGATACCCTGAGACGAATCCAAGAGGCAGGACTTACCCTCAATGTGAGGAAATGTGAGTGGGCAAGGCAGGAGACCAGTTACCTTGGGTATCACCTGGGCAATGGCAAACTGAGACCTCAAGTGGACAAAGTGGAAGCCATCCGAAGGAGCCCAAGGCCTAGAACGAAGAAGGAGATGAGATCCTTTCTAGGCCTAGTGGGTTGGTACAGAAGATTCATTCCAAACTTTGCAACCATTGCTACACCGCTTACGAACCTGCTGGCGAAAGCAGCAAGGAGCCCTATTGGATGGACCGAGGACTGTGAGGCTGCCTTCAGAATTCTCAAAGAGAAGATTTGCTCCAGCCCGGTCCTACAAAGCCCTGATTTCAAACAAGGATTCCTGGTCCAGGTAGATGCCTCAGCCACAGGAGTTGGGGCTGTCCTGGCCCAGGGGAATGTGGGAGCAGAAAATCCAGTGGTCTACATCAGCAGGAAGCTGTTGCCCAGGGAGACCAGGTACTCGACTGTGGAGAAGGAATGTCTCGCCATCAAGTGGGCCCTCGAAAGTTTAAGATATTATCTTCTAGGGAGGGAGTTTGATTTGGAGACCGACCATAGAGCACTAACGTGGATCCAGACAATGAAAGATCACAACTCCAGAGTAATGAGATGGTACCTAAGCCTCCAACCCTTCAAGTTTAATGTGCGGCACAGACCAGGACGACAGAATGTGGTGGCCGACTACCTGTCGCGGTACCCGGACAGTACGCGGCTAAGAGAAGGGGGAGGTAATGTGATAAAGTAGATCTCCCGCTGGGCACAGCGCACACACATACACATATATAACACACACACACACTTACCACACTGTTCTCCCCTCCCTCTGTTTGGTTGTCAGCAGAGCGGGTGCACACGCAGCTGATAGCCCATGGACAGTTTTACACACTACCTGCTCCATTTCCCTGCAATAGTTGTTTCCCGATCACACATAGTACATCACAAACATGTTGTCCCGTTTATGTTTTGTGGGTTTTGTGTGTTGTTTGTAGTTTGTCACGAGTGTTTTGTCAGGACTGGCTGATGGCACTGACGAAGCCGAGTGATTGAGCGGCGCCGGCTTATGACGTCACTGTTAGCGCCATACCTGCGCACGATGCGCAAGTCCGGTGAAACCATGTGTGTTGTTTAGGGGGGGGGGACTGACAAATTAAGAAGATGTCAGTAATGTGTTATTTTGTTATGATTTTGTTTTGTTTTGTGTTTTATTATGTGTTATATGGGGATTTGTGTTTAAAAATGTCTATTGTATGTGGGGAGAGTTTTGGACAAGAGATTATTTTAATGACCAAATTAATGGGATGTCCATTGAAGGGGCGGAGTCTGGTCTACAAAAAGGGAGACCAGACTCAACACAAGGACTTGTTAACCAAGTCAAGCAGGAGCAACGGTGGTGCTGAGAGACAAATTGACAAAGCGAGTATAGTGTAGTTACCCCTTTGTGTATATTTTATATATAGATTTTTCTTCTTTATTTTTCCAGTTTGTTGTTTCTTTGATACTTTATAATTTAGGAATTTGAATTTTACACTGTATATATTTTTGCACCCTCACTCGTGGACTTTTGTATATATTCGGTGCTACAAATAAATTACACCTTGCACAACAGTGCTGTTGGGGGTAAAGCCATCATTTTTTTTTCCCTCTACACACGAACCCTCACGTTACCCAAAGCAGATCCGTAGGGGTCGCTGTGTGACAAGGCTCAAACTAACCTTTCAGCTGTGAAGAAGGAAACTCAAGACTCTTAATTCAAGAATACAAACAACAAAAAATTAAACAAATGTGATGTTTATCTAAAGTAATTTTGCTTATAAGGATAGTTGAAATGGATCATCGAAGGTGAAATATATTGCTTAATAAAGTGAGATTAAATACCTCACTTATTTAAAGGGGTCCTGTTATGTCTTAGAAAAGATGCAAGCAACCATGAACTAACTCACGAACATACTTTTTATTCCGACTCACTCTTCTCCTCGTACACTCATGTTGCTTTTATCTAATAGTGCCACCCACAGGACAAGCGGTAACACCACATCACGCTTTCTTTTAACAATTGTACTTGGTATTCACTTCTGTTCTGTACAATGACCAAATTATGTTTTTTTAATACAATCATAACAGTATCAACATTTCAAACGTGAACTTAACATTTTCCCTTAAATTCCACAAACACATAGGCCTTACAGAACATCAACTTACTTATATGTATTTGTCCCTAATCACTCCCCCATGGAAAATACTATTCACATGGAATCAATGAACTGCCTTTAATCCATAACATAGTCCCGAGCCCATACTGGTGCTCGTCTAACTCTAACCTGTCTTTCCGGCTGAGTCACTGGTACGGGTTGTATTGTACAGTCATCCTCAAAGTTAGCCTGTTCCCCACTCTCCTCCTTCCCTTAAGAGAAAGGTGTGAGGTGAGATGCATTCCACGTACGCCCATCAGAAAGTTTATAAGTGTAAGGTCCAGTCTTTTGCAGCACTTCCAATGGTTTGGAAAATGCAGATTGGAGCTTAGGAAGGACACCTGGTCGTTTCACCCGGACAAAAGATCCTTGTTTGAATGACACTTCCGTTGCCCCACGCTTGCGATCAGTGTATGTTTTTGAGCTCTTCTGCATGTGTTTCACACGATCCACAATTTTCTGTAATCCTGAGATGTGAAGTTTAGTGCGCATCGGTCTTGCATGTAACAATTCAGCGGGTGAGCGCTGAGTAGTCGAATGAGGTGTAGCACGGTATACTTGTAAGAATTCCCTTCCATCCTTTGCCTTCCAAAGAAGCAGTAAGTAACGCGTACTTCAAAGTACGGTTAAAACGTTCAACCTCTCCATTGGCACGAGGGTAATACACAGATGACGTTCGATGCATAATTCCTCGGTTTTGGAGAAACACCTCAAACTCACGTGACATGAATTGAGAGCCGTGATCTGAGATCAGCTCCTTCGGGTTACCTTCACGGCTGAACACAGTCGAAAGAAACTGAATAACCGCTGAAGAGGTTACCTGGGGCATAAAAGCAATCTCTGGCCACTTACTAAAGTAGTCCACTAATGTTACGGCAAAACAACATTCGGCTGGAGCTTTGTCAAAGGGCCCCACAATGTCTATGGCGAGTTTCTCCCATGCTCCATCTGGGAGGGGTACAGGCTGGAGTGGCGGAGTGCAAACAACTGCTGACTTGTCATGCGTTTGACAAGTTATGCATGATTTGATGGCTGTCTCAACCTGGGCATCCATACCCGGCCACCAATACAGTTCTCTGAGTCTTGCTTGGTTCTAACAATGCCTTGATGTGTATCGTGAGCCAATGCAATGAACTTCACACGCAAGGTCTCTGGTACTAAAAGTCTGTGTGTGCCTCTTACCACGCAATCATCCTGAAGAGAAAGTTCATGTTGAATTTTGTAATATGGTAACAAGTCAGGCCCCCGTCAGTAAGTCACGTACTTTACCGTATATTGGGCAGGCAGCCCCTGCAGCCTTGAATTCATCAACAGATATAGCTGTAAGCGTTGAAGTAAGCGCGACCACTTCCACGTCATCCTCCAGCACAGGACCACTGCTCTGTAATGGCAAGCGAGACAAGCAATCAGCTGTAACATTTTCACGCCCAGGCTTGTACTGGATGTTGTAGTCAAAGGCCATCAACCTAGCTGACCACCGAGCAATCCGAAGTCCTGCTCGCCCTTGTCCCTTCGAAGTGAGCAGTGTTGTGAGTGGGCTGTGATCTGTACGTAATGTAAAACGTCGCCCCCACAGATAAGTTCTCCATTTCTCCGTTGCCCACACACAGCCTAATGCTTCCTTCTCAATTGTGGAGTACTTGCGTTCCGCCGGTGTGAGGGTGCGTGATGCAAAAGCAACAGTCTTTTCAGACCCGTCTGGGTGCATTTGGGTGAGAACGGCGCCCAGACCGTAATTAGAAGCATCAGTTGTAACGATAGTATGTAGCTCAGGATCGAATAGTGTCAGTGCAGGGCTATTAATTATAAGGTCTTTTACCCGCTCAAAACTTTTCTGTGCCTCAGGCGTCCAGATGAATGGAGCAGATCCACGATTCAACGCTCTAAGGGGCTCGACCACTGCGGAATAATTAGGTATGAATTTTGAATACCACGATGTGAGCCCAAGGAAAGAGCGTAAGCTGGTGGTATCAGTTGGTGGTGGAGCTTGTGAGACTGCATGGACATGAGAAGCATCCGGCTGAAGTCCTTCAGCCGAGATTGTGTGTCCCAAGAACGACAGCTCTGTCTGTCTGATGTGGCATTTGTCAAAGTTCAATTTGAGTCCAGCTGTTTCTAGACACTGAAGTGCTGCGTTCAAGCTCTTGTCATGTTCCTCAACGGTCTTTCCTGAGATAATGACGTCGTCCAAGTAACATTGAACATTTGCAAGTCCTTTAAGTATGGTCGCCATTAGTCTCTGAAAGCAACTCGGCCCTTACGCCAGTCCATAAGGTACTCGCTTATAGCGAAATAAGCCTTCATGAGTGATAAATGAAGTGAGGCTACGGCTATCCTCATGCAGTGGGACTTGGTGATAGGCGCTTTGAAGATCTAGCTTTGAAAAGACAGTTGATCCCCTCAGTTCTGCGAACATTTCTTCCATGTGGGGAAGTGGAAAACTGTCCACCACTACGGCCTTATTTGGTTCTCGCAAGTCCACACAAAGTCGTATGTTTCCATCTTTTTTCTTTGTGACTACAATTGGTGAGACCCATTCTGATGATTCAATCGGCTCAATCACATCCTGCTGAATGAGTCCCTTTAATTCCAGTGACACGGCGTCGCAAATTGCAAATGGAAGGCGCCGTAGTTTCTGCTGTATTGGTTTCACGTCCGCACAAACTTTGACTAGGTGTGTAAATCCTTGTGCGCAACCCAGTTTCTCGGGCTTCGTACTAACGTCAGCTGAATTTATCATGCGGCATGACGATGTAACTCTACGGCCATCTAACAGCTGCAATTCTAATGCCGCGAACAAGTCTCGTCCCAACACCGCAGTACCAGTGTTCACAACGAACAGTTCAGGCGTAGCACGCCGCTCGCCGTATATGATCTCAGCTTCTATGCATCCCATTACCGATATGGCGTGTCCACCATAGCTCACTAAGTTCACTTTCGCTTTCACAAGGGTAGCATCAGGAAAATACTGATTACACACTGACATTGGAATAATTGATACTGCTGAGCCCGTATCCAGCATTAACTCCACGTTCTGTGTTGCTCCACATGCGCTAATTTGAACAGTACACATTATCTTGCTTGAGTCGCGATAAGGGCTTTCTACCGTTAGCACAGTCACATCAGGAATTGAGATCTCACTTACGTTTTTGTGTCCACGGCACACTTTAGCGAAATGTCCTCTTTTCTTGCATGCATTACAGATAGCGTCTTTGGCG
Source organism: Gobio gobio (assembly GCF_949357685.1). NCBI lineage: Eukaryota > Metazoa > Chordata > Actinopteri > Cypriniformes > Gobionidae > Gobio > Gobio gobio. Next base: position 50,359,034 of record NC_137104.1, on the reverse strand, counting down.
GGGCATTTTTGAAAGTTGGCAGTATGCTGTTTTGAACCACATCTGCAGCACGTTTTACCTTGGGATGAGTGCATCGCCATCGCTCCTTGTAATGTCTGTGCGTTTTTCCCCATTTCGCGGCAAGATCTGTTTTGCTGAAAACGTGACTGTTGAATAACTTGTATATCCGCCGGTTTGCTCATCACGTTTGCCTCGGCCACTGCTGTTTCTATTTGGCTGGCAATTGTGACAGCTTTTCTCAAAGTAAGATCAACTTCTAGGAGTAAACGTTCCCGTATGCGATTTGAATTTGTTTTTTCAACAAGTTGGTCCCGGATCATTTCCTCCTCCATGGCTCCGAATTCGCATGTAGCCGCAAGCTCCTTTAGCGCCGCAATATATTGATCCGTAGTTTCACCATGCCGTTGTCCTCGCTGGTGAAATCTGTACCGTTCAGCTACCACATTCACTTTTGGCTCGAAGAATGTGCGAATAGCTTGCAATGCCGTGTCGTACTTATCATCTGCAACCGTGAGCGTGTAAAATAGTCTCTGGCCTTCTGCCCCCAGGCAGTGAATCAGTAGAGCGCGTTTTCGGCCTTTCGATAGCTCTTCGTCCATGGCCAAGACATAATTCTCGAAAACATGAATCCATGCCTTAAATGGCATCAGCGGCTCACCCACATTTTGTAGAAATGGCGTAGGTTGACTTAAATTCCACAGCATCCTCGTCGCCAATATGTTATGTCTTAGAAAAGATGCAAGCAACCACGAACTAACTCACGAACATACTTTTTATTCCAGAACATACTCTTCTCCTCGTACACTCATGTTGCTTTTATCTAATAGTGCCACCCACAGGACAAGCGGTGACACCACAGGACCTGACATGAGAAAATGAGAAATCAAATTACTTTTGGCACATAAGAGGTCTTTGTATCATTAATACATCCTGCAAGATCCATAACTGAAAACCTTCAATAGAAAAGCATTTATATAATCAAGCTCTAAAAAAGCTTTGTTTGAAGACAACAACGCTGACTTTTACATCATCACATCGTTGTCCCGCCCACTGGTGTTCAGTCGATGAGCAGCGAGTGGATCTAAATTAGTTGTTTACAATAAGATTGTGATAATAAGATTGCGATAATAACAAGATTGCGATGTCACGCAGACATCATCTTTGCTTAAAGGGGCACTTCAGCGCTGGGAAGATGAATGTGTATTTAAACTGGGTCATTTATGTAGTAGAAATGTGAAATTATTTTAGAATTTGGTGCCTTCTAGACTGAGAAAAGAGAAAATGTATTTTTGTCTCATGTGGATGAAAGACAACAACTCCCAGAATGCACTTGCTTCGCTGCCCAACGAGGCCACTCCCAAAGCCACGGCTACTGGTTATCACTTGCCCACCGCGGCAGAGCTGAGGTAAGCGCGGCCGTCATTCAGGGCTCGTGTCCAGTCTGCCGCGTTTTCACATCGCATATGGACTTTCATAGGAATTCATTGAAAAGTTGAAACACTCACTTTGCTCCACACCGCTCTGTTATGAATGCCCGAAACGAGCGTCCGTGCGCATTTACATCCTGTGAGTGAGATCTCTCCGCTGTGGGCGGGTTGATAACATGTGGAACAGCTCCTTCTACTGGCTGTAGTCTCTCGCCTCTGGCCAAAAAATCCTCTGATAACGCAAAAAGACGATATTTGCGTCATCAGAGAATTTTTTCCAGAAATAAAATGCATAATTCTCTCGTCTCAGGGGGACATGAGGGGGGAAAGTACCATCATTTGATTTACTACCAGGTTTCTACTGATACAAAGCTTAATGCTAATCGCTGCCGCGCTCGCTCCTATTGTGGTCTTTGATTTTGAAATTAATAAAATGCAGCTCATATCTTATTATATAAGATACATTAACTCCATTAAATCTGCATATAGTGCGGGATTGGAGATCGGATTGGAGATCGGATTTATATACGTTTTGCAGAGATACATTTATGAGACCAATGGAAATTAAATTGTTTTGATAAATCAGAGAAATATCTGATCTGTAAAAACACATGAAGAGACCAGGTGTAAACTGGCCCTTTAAGAATTCTAACGCTGATATAATTTGATCTATTTTGGCTGAGCTGGGTCCACCTCGGCACTGACAGGCGTAACAGCTCATGATGAAAATGGCTGACGTGGTTTCTCAAGCTAGTGGTATTATTGCTTAATAGATGTCTGCTTTTAAAGTAGTCGGAGCATTTGAATTACTCACACTCGCGTCTCGCCTCTGCCATTTTATGCTACCGCGACAAAGCACGTGTGACAAATAATGGCAGAAAAGCGTCAGTACATTATGATCCGTTATGATCTGTTACTGAACCGATACTGAATCGTCCTCGTCTGCATCGTGATGCTTTGAAGAAACAATTAATTTTGTCTCAAGGCGTCATTTTTCGACGTGACATTTCAATGAGAAACCTTTGCCGTCATACACAGACGTGTTGGGCATGGGAACGTTATCGTCATGATGAAATTATATTGGGTTATGATTTTGCCATTATGACATGTTGGAGTGTGATAGACACGTTTGAACATGTAACCAAACCCCATCCCTAAACTACCCATTTGTGTATTATATGATATAAAATACAGGATATAACAGGCAGATACGACTGCATGCACAATTTATTCAAAAAGTACAAATATCCCAAGTGTTCTGAGGCCAAACCATTGATTTGTGTGAAGAAAATCCCCAAAAGTGATCAGTGTCTCCATCCGCCGAAGATCGGATTAAAAAAAATGCTGCCCGAAGAAACGTTAACAAACTGTAGCTCAAAGATCAGGGGGGTATTCCAGAAAGCAAGGTTAACTTACCGTCACATAAACCTTGAACTCTCGGTTGATTAACCCAAACTTTGCTTACTCAAGGTTTGCTGGCTCCAAAAACGAGTCCGGGGGTAAGTTCAGCCAACTCAGAGTATGATCCCGGTTAACACACAAGACATTCTCAACAGAGCGACGAATCGATGATTCACCATGGAAACAGACGCTAAGAAAGAGCGCGCCGTTCTACTTCCTCTTCTTCTTTTGTTTAATGGCGAGTTACATAACCTACTTACTGCACATCGCCACCTATTTGATGGATATGCAATCATTTTTTCAATGTTTTCTTTTAATAAGTAATCTTTATTTACTGAGAATAAGGATTATATTGTTTGTTTGATGCTAATTAATTGAATGCAGATCCATGTGTGAGATGACAATAAAATAAATATAAATATATTTTAATTGAATTAACATTTAAACTTATTTTTTATTCGAATTCTTTAGAATTAAAATATAATTTGAAACTGAAACAAATTTGGTGATATTAATAACTATATTAATGATATAAAACACATCTGAATACCTCTTAAGCAAACTAACCCTGGGTCATGAGCTGCTCTGGAGCTGTTATGTTCAGAGAGTGAGTTGCCATGGTTACTTACATACAGTTTGTGTTTACACCAAAGTCTCACAGCAGCCAATCACAGCAGTGGGTGTGAAAAAAAAAACTGTCCTGTGTGTTCTGAGCTAGATTAACTGAGACTTGCTACAGCACTTGCATACTGTTGCCCTTGACTGTTCTAGTTGCTTCTTTTGCTCTCATTTGTAAGTCGCTTTGGATAAAAGCGTCTGCTAAATGACTAAATGTAAATGTAAATGTAAATGTTTACACTGAAGTCTAACAGCAGCCAATCATAGCAGTGGGTGTTTACACCAAAGTCTCACATCAGCCAATCACAGCAGTGGGTGTTTTACACTGGAGTCTCACAGCAGCCAATCACAGCAGTGGGTCTTTACACCGAAGTCTCACATCAGCCAATCACAGCAGTGGGTGTTTACACCGAAGTCTCACAGCAGCCAATCACAGCAGTTGTTGTTTACACTGTAGTCTCACAACAGCCAATCACAGCAGTGGGTCTTTACACCGAAGTCTCACAGCAGCCAATCACAGAAGTGGGTGTTTACACTGAAGTCTTACATCAGCCAATCACAGCATTTGGTGTTTACACTGAAGTCTCACGGAAGCCAATCACAGCATTTGGTGTTTACACTGAAGTCTCACAGCATCCAATCACAGAAGTGGGTGTTTACACTGAAGTCTCACAGCAGCCAATCACAGAAGTGGGTGTTTACACTGAAGTCTCACAGCAGCCAATCACAGCAGTGTGCGTTTACACTGAAGTCTCACGGAAGCCAATCACATCATTTGGTGTTTACACTGAAGTCTCACAGCATCCAATCACAGAAGTGGGTGTTTACACTGAAGTCTTACATCAGCCAATCATAGCAGTGGGTGTTTACTCTGAAGTCTCACAGCAGCCAATCACAGCAGTTGTTGTTTACACTGAAGTCTCACAGCAGCCAATCACAGCAGTGTGCGTTTACACTGAAGTCTCACAGCAGCCAATCACAGCAGTGTGCATTTACACTGAAGTCTCACAGAAGCCAATCACAGCAGTGGGTGTTTACACTGAAGTCTCACAGCAGCCAATCACAGCAGTGGGTTTTACACTGAAGTCTCACAGAAGCCAATCACAGCAGTGGGTGTTTACACTGAAGTCTCACAGCAGCCAATCACAGCAGTGGGTGTTTACACTGAAGTCTCACAGCAGCCAATCACAGCAGTGGGTGTTTACACTGAAGTCTCACAGCAGCCAATCACAGCAGCGGGTGTTTACACTGAAGTCTCACAGCAGCCAATCACAGCAGTTGTTGTTTACACTGAAGTCTCACAGCAGCCAATCACAGCAGTGGGTGTTTACACTGAAGTCTCACAGCAGCCAATCACAGCAGCCGGTGTTTACACTGAAGTGTCACAGCAGCCAATCACAGCAGTTGGTGTTTACACTGGAGTCTCACAGCAGCCAATCACAACAGTTGGTGTTTACACCGAAGTCTCACAGCAGCCAATCACAGCAGTGGGTGTTTACACTGGAGTCTCACAGCAGCCAATCACAGCAGTGGGTGTTTACACTGAAGTCTCACAGCAGCCAATCACAGCAGTTGTTGTTTACACTGAAGTCTCACATCAGCCAATCACAGCAGTTGTTGTTTACACTGAAGTCTCACAGCAGCCAATCACAGCAGTGGGTGTTTACACTGAAGTCTCACAGCAGCCAATCACAGCAGCCGGTGTTTACACTGAAGTGTCACAGCAGCCAATCACAGCAGTTGGTGTTTACACCAAAGTCTCACAGCAGCCAATCACAGCAGTGGGTGTTTACAACGAAGTCTTACAGCAGCCAATCGCAGCAGTGGGCGTTTACACTGAAGTCTCACATCAGCCATTCACAGCAGTGGGTGTTTACACTGAAGTCCCACAGCAGCCAATCACAGCAGTTGTTGTTTACACTGAAGTCTCACATCAGCCAATCACAGCAGTGGGTCTTTACACCGAAGTCTCACATCAGCCAATCACAGCAGTGGGCGTTTGTGAATATGTTTTAGATAAAAATCATTTCAGCAGAAGAAAATCAAACTGATAGACATCAAGGGTTTGAGACACATTTGTTCTTCTTTAGAGGAGAATTTCAGATCTGTTGCTCAAACAGCTTTAATTTTAAGATTATTTAAGTTTAATATTTATAGATTTATATTTGCTGAATAACATCAGACACAAAAATAACTTAATAAAACATTTAACCAAACATTTGTAAAGTTAAATCTGTTTGTGAAAAGGAGGAATATTAAAGCAATAGTTTCTGTTTGATTCTCTGAATATCAGCAGAGACACACACACATTGGTCAGATAAAACATGATATTGAGCTCAACTCTTTAAATATAACCTTAAATCTCGTCTATAATTCCACACATAAACATGTCAAAGATCTGATGATGTTTTATTGTCATTAGTCTCTACAGATCTGAAGAGGATGCAGCAGTATGCAGGTACTGTGTGTGTGTGTGTGTGTGTGTGTGTGTGTGTGTGTGTGTGCACTGAAAAAAATGGTGTGTTGGATTTACATGATTTAATCATGTGCATCGGTTCCACATAAATCAATTAAGTAAAACAAACATAATTTATTCACATAATTTCAACATAATGGAATGAAGTAATTTTTAAGTTACCGAATTGAGTAGTCTCACAATGATTTTAATATGGCTCCCTAACAACAGTGGTGCACACTGGAGCTTGAGATCCTGCCCCTTTAATCAAAACAAACAAGTTTATTTTTTGCATATTTTTGTTGTCACTTGACTGATCTATATCGCTGTACTCAGTAGCTATCATTATATTTGTTAGCATTAACACATCATATTCATGCTAAGTGTGAATTGCTCTTTAATGACATGTGCTGAGTCAGTCCACAGCCTAAGCAATTGCTCCGCTCTTCTCCACTATGGTAACCCAGTGTAATTTAAATGGTTCTAAACATTCCAACATAATTAAACATTAAACACTAATAAACAATATAAAGTCTCCCCCTTTTCTCATTTTGCCCAAAAACACATAAAATAACACTTAATTTCAAAAATTTGACTCTAGTTGTCAAGTCCCAAGCAAAGCATTCTGGGAGCTAAAGTTTCAGCAAAAATCATTTTCGTGTACTTAATTGGTAGCCTGGTTAAAACCAGACCATTCTCAGTAGTAACTGAGTTATGGTCTGGCAAAGCTTTATAGACAAATCATTTCCAAAGGGGCGTCACCAACGGGCGTCGCTCAAATGCCTCTCGGCGCAATTGGATAGACCTAAAACCAATCAGAGCGATGAGGGAGATGACGTATGCAGAGCAACGGAGAAACATTTGGCCATCTCTCAATATGCGTTCTTGTCTGTACTTGTGTTCTTAAATAGGAAATGTCCCCGGTTTCCATTTCAGAAATCTGGTCACCTTACCTAAACCACATATTAATATTTAATATATTATTTAAAAAATGTAAACGAAAAGAGGCAGGGTGTTTTATACTTCGTTTTATTATAAATATATAAGATAATCAATGTAGGCCTAGCTACGCATTGCCTGAACCACATTCGTGTGGGTATTATGTTTAAAGGTCCCATGGCATGAAATTTTCATTTTATGAGGTTTTTCAACATTAATATGAGTTCCCCTAGCCTGAATATTGTCCCCAAGTGGATATAAATGTTGATCGGTGTAAAACCGAGTTCTGGCTGTCTTTCTCTGCCTTTGAGAAAATGACAGGCCAGACGAGCCAATCCTGAAGTCTCCTGGTTTGACGTCCAAGCAGGAACGGTTACCTCCCTTTCCTCCGCCCAGAGAATCTGGCACACCCATGCAAACGCTCAAGAGATCATGGCTTGTGAACGAGTGAATGCTGGCAGTTTCTCACTGTGTGGATGTACAAATGAAAACAGGAAAACAGTCTTTTTCAGTTCCTTCTGATCTGTGATCAGTGATTTCTGATGTGTAGCTAATTATTTATTATTCGTGCACACGCTGCGGCTTCTCTCTCTCCCGACAGAACGGTGTTTTCGTGTTTTCTATCTTGTGAGTCAGTGTTTTTGTACGTCCTCGTCGCGTCTATCGGTTCTAAAATGTGCATACAGTTGTTTCTGCTCAACATCAGCAGAGTAACATCTTTAGAGATAAACCTCACACACGCCGAAGCTCGGGCTGCACTGGCCGTTGGCCTTCAACATCACCGACCCCCAGTACTGCATCTGGCCCACAGCGGAGGCACCAAACGCGGCGCAAGATTAAGCAGAAGGGGGGTAAGCGTGAGCATATCCCGGCTAGGCAGCCTAGCTCCACAATAAACTGGACTACATTCGATTACTGCTGTTGTGTCTTTGTTTGTGCTGTGTTTCAATGCACTTACACTTTTCATATGATAGGAACATATCTAAAAATAATGCTATTATCAACACTTACTCGTAACTCGTTCATCTCGACAGCTGTAATGGTACTTTGCATGTGTTACAAAGTTGGTAATAATGATGAAGACGGACTCGGCGTGACTGGGACTCGTGTTTATTCAGAACTCTCAGATACAAACACAATAAACTTGCGCTGACTGACAGCGCTCTCATAACTCAGTAGTTACTATAAATATCTTTGTTTGCA
>NC_137104.1:50258491-50345991 GCF_949357685.1 Gobio gobio | reverse complement strand
TTGGACCTGCGCATTCTGAATCGGGCCCTGCACAAGCTTCCGTTCAAAATGTTAACGCAGAAACGCATTTTCCAATGCATCCGTCCCCAAGATTGGTTCGCAGCGATCGACCTGAAGGACACATACTTTCATGTCTCTATCCTTCCTCGACACAGACCGTTCCTGCGCTTTGCGTTCGAGGGGAGGGCATATCAGTACAAAGTCTTGCCCTTCGGGCTGTCCCTGTCGCCTCGCGTCTTCACGAAGGTCGTCGAGGCAGCCATTGTTCTGCTCAGAGAACGCGGCGTTCGCTTACTCAACTATCTCGACGACTGGCTCATACTCGCCCAGTCTCGGGAGCAGTTGTGCGAACACAGGGACATGGTGCTCAGTCACCTCAGCCTGTTGGGACTTCGGGTCAACCGAGAGAAGAGCAAACTCTGCCCCTCGCAGAGGATCTCTTATCTCGGTATGGAGCTGGATTCGGTCAGCCGGACAGCGCGCCTCACTCCAGAGCGCGTCCGGTCAGTGTTGAACTGCTTGAATACGTTCAAAGGCAGGACAGCGGTCCCACTGAAATTATTTCAGAGGCTCCTGGGGCATATGGCATCTGCAGCCGCGGTAACGCAGCTCGGATTGCTTCATATGAGACCGCTTCAACGCTGGTTGCACGACCGAGTCCCGAGATGGGCGTGGCAGAGCGGTCAGTACCGGGTCCTAGTTACTCCTTACTGTCGCCAAACCTTCAGTCCGTGGTCAGACCCCTTGTTTCTCCGGGCCGGAGTGTCCCTAGAACAGGTGTCGAGGCATGCTGTGGTCTTCACGGATGCCTCATCCACGGGCTGGGGGGCCACGTACAACGGGCACGCAGCTTCGGGTCTGTGGACGGTGCCCCAACTGCGTTGGCATATCAATTGCCTAGAGTTACTGGTGGTACGTCTTGCCCTGGCCCGGTTCAAGAAACCGCTTCGGGGCAAGCACGTACTGGTCCGTTCGGACAGCACTGCGGCCGTTGCGTACATCAACCGTCAGGGTGGTCTACGCTCCCGTTGCATGCTCCGGCTCGCCCGCCATCTCCTCCTGTGGAGTCAGAAGTTTGTGAGGTCACTTCGTGCCATTCACATCCCAGGTGCGCTGAACCAGACAGCCGACGAGCTCTCTCGCCAGTCGACACCTCCGGGCGAATGGCGACTCCACCCCCGGAGCGTCCAGCTGATATGGGACCACTTCGGAGTTGCACAGGTAGACCTGTTCGCTTCTCCGGACTCGACCCATTGCCAGTGGTACTACTCCCTGACCGGAGGTACCTTAGGCATAGATGCACTGGCGCACAGCTGGCCCCGGGACGTACGCAAGTATGCGTTCCCCCCAGTGAGCCTTCTCGCACAGACACTGTGCAAGGTCAGGGAGGACGAGGAGCAGGTCTTGTTAGTTGCGCCCTACTGGCCCAACCGGACCTGGTTCCCAGAACTCACACTCCTCGCGACAGCCCCTCCCTGGCCGATCCCCCTGAGGAAGGACCTGCTTTCTCAGGGGCGGGGCACTCTATGGCACCCGCGTCCAGACCTCTGGAATCTCCATGTCTGGTCCCTGGACGGGAAGCGGAGGTTCTAGGTGGCCTACCACAAGCAGTGGTAGACACCATCGCTTCAGCTAGAGCCCCCTCTACGAGGCGCCTCTACTCTCTGAAGTGGAACCTGTTCGTCGAGTGGTGCTCTTCCCGCCGGGAAGACCCCAGAAAGTGTTCGATTAACGTTGTGCTTTCCTTCCTGCAGGATGGGTTGGATCGAAGGCTGTCTCCCTCCACCCTCAAAGTGTACGTCGCAGCAATAGTGGCGTATCACGATGCAGTAGATGGTAAATCCTTAGGTAAGCACGACTTAATCGTCAGGTTCCTCAGAGGTGCGAGGAGACTAAATCCTCCTCGTTCTACCTCGATACCCTCTTGGGAGTCTTTACTTTGCAGTCTGTTGAGCTAAAAATCCTGTCCATGAAGACAGTTCTCCTGATTGCATTGGCTTCAATCAAGAGGGTAGGGGACCTGCATGCACTCTCGGTCGACGAATCGTGCCTAGAATTCGGGCCGGCCAACTCTCACGTTGTCCTGAGACCCCGGCCTGGATACGTGCCCAAGGTTCCTACCACTCCCTTTCGGGACCAGGTGGTGAACCTGCAAGCGCTGCCTTTGGAGGAGGCAGACCCAGCCCTAGCTTTCTTATGTCCCGTCCGCGCTCTTCGCGCTTACGTTGACCGGACTCAGAGCTTCAGATTCTCACAGCAGCTCTTCATCTGTTACGGAGGCCAGCAGAAGGGAAAGGCTGTCTCCAAGCAGAGGTTGGCCCACTGGATAGTGGATGCCATTGTCTTGGCTTACCGGTCCCAAGACGTACCTTGCCCGTTCGGGTTGCGAGCACACTCAACAAGGAGTGTTGCTTCTTCCTGGGCGTTGGCTCAAGGCGCCTCGCTGACAGATATATGTAGAGCTGTGGGCTGGGCGACACCTGACACGTTCGCTAGATTTTATAGCCTCCGTGTAGAGCCGGTATCTTCCCGCATTCTCGCCCCCAGTGGCCAGCAGCGCTAAGTGCCCGTTCTAAGTGTCGGCTTGCATACGCCACTCCCGCCCTCTGGGCCGGATACGTGCGTCTATTTGCTCCAGTCGTGTTCCCCGAAAATCGGCTAACCCTGTGAGTTCCTCCGTCACCCCTCTGGTGTCAGACATGGCGGCCGTCTGATGCCAGGCCTGCACCCGTATGCTTGTGGAACGTGTGTGTAGGCTGGGTTCCATATGTTGCGGTCCCCTCTAGGCTACCCCATATGTGTATTTTCCACGGTACCAGCTACCCTACTCGGCTAGCCCCGTGTTGGTAGGGATCCCAATTCGTCGGTCAGTTCCGACGTACGTCGAACGTGACCGACTGAAAGGGAACGTCTCGGTTACGTATGTAACCCTCGTTCCCTGAAGGAGGGAACGGAGACGTACGTCCTGTCGCCAGGTGCTGTGCTTCAGCTGAAGGCCTGAGCCACTTATCTCGGCTCCTCAGTTGAAAACGGTATGCGGCACTTCCACTTCCTTATTTATACCCGCAACGCTGGGCGGTGCGTGGAATGCGTGATCGCATGCCAATGTTTATTGGCTCGTTTTTAATTACTCGAAGTAGGACGGTCTCTGAAAACAGATCCCAATTCGTCGGTCAGTTCCGACGTACATCTCCGTTCCCTCCTTCAGGGAACGAGGGTTACATACGTAACCGAGACGTTTATACAGTATAAAAACCATTATGCCTATGGAAAGTCCCCATAAAACATGAAAACCCAACGTGTGTGTGTGTGTGTGTGTGTGGACTGGTAATCATCACGTTATGGGTACAAAATGTCCCCACAAAGATAGCAATATCCGAAATCCTCATCCTTGTGGGGACATTTTTAGGTCCCCATGAGGAAAACATCTTATAAATCAGACTAAGTGATGTTTTTTGAAAATGTAAAATTGCAGAATGTCTCCTGTGAGGGTTAGGTTTAGGGGCAGGGGCAGTGTAGGGGGATAGAATATACGGTATGTACGGTATAAAAACCATTACGCCTATGGAAAGTCCCCATAAAAGATGAAAACACTACATGTGTGTGTGTGTGTGTGTGTGTGTGTGTGTGTGTGTGTGTGTGTGTGTGTGTGTGTGTGTGTGTGTGTGTGTGTGTGTGTGTGTGTTTGTGTGTGTGTGTGTGTGTGTGTGTGTGTGTGTGTGTGTGTGTGTGTGTGTGTGATTAAACACTGATTATATATTACAAACCTCATCACAGAATGTGTGTATTGAGTTATGATTCATATTCTCTGTTTTCTCAGTGGATGTGACTCTGGATCCTGATACAGCTCATCCTAATCTCATCCTGTCTGATGATGGAAAACAAGTGAGATGTGGAGAAATTAGAAAGAAACTCTCAGACAAACCAGAGAGATTTGATAGATATGCAATTGTCCTGGGAAAGGAGGGATTCTCCTCAGGGAGATTTTATTTTGAGGTGCAGGTGAAGGGAAAGACTGCCTGGACTTTAGGAGTGGCCAGAGAATCCGTTGACAGGAAGGGAGAGTTCACACTGAAACCCAGTGAAGGATTCTGGACTGTGACTCTGAGGAATGGGAATAAATATGAAGCCCGTGCTGGTCCTCCAGTCTCTCTGTCTCTGAGAGTGAAGCCGCAGCGGGTCGGTGTGTTTGTGGATTATGAGGAGGGTCTGGTCTCCTTTTATGATGTGGAGTCCAGCTCTCATATCTACTCTTTCACTGCTCAGTCTTTCACTGGGAAACTCTATCCATTTTTTAGCCCAGAACCTAATGATCGAGGTAAAAACTCAACTCCTCTGATCATCACACCTGTCAGATACAATAAATGAATTTACAGCCCAATATGAAACAGGAGATGAAAGTAATGATCTTAATAATTAAATCTGAAAACATTATGTATGAGCTGCTATTTTTCATTTTAATTTGTCAGCTATAATTACATATTTTAATGTAAAATATAATGCTTGTTCAATAAAGGATTTTTTCATAAATATTTCATAATTTCATGTCATTTTTTCTCATCTCTACTCGACAGTGAAACTGACTGTAAAAGTTTAACATTAAAGTCTAACTCTAGTAACCAGTGTTACGCAGCAGCTTGAGCTCAATCATTTTACTGTTCTTACACAAAATACACATCAAATATACTTTGAGTAAGAGTAAAATAAGAATGTGTTCTGTAAATACACTAAACCTTCACTTAAATTATGCTTGTTTCTTAAAAGCTTAACTAAGAATATATTTATCACTAAAGTTCTTCTAGTTTACTTTTTAGAAATATATTAAAATGCATCCTACTTGTATTTTTAAGTTAACTTAAGTATATTTTTAATAATATTTAATATTACATCTTTTTCACCTGTGAATTCTTTGAGGTCATTACACTCTCCCTCACCAAAAAAAAAAAAAAAATTATACAAAAAATATCTGAGTAAATATTTAAAGCGTTGAGTTGCAATAACAGTGTAATGATGCTTTCTCACAGTTCAACAACACAATCAACATCTTCTGCTTCTACACAACTGTGACATCACTACAATCATCTGGACTTTCACACCTGATGTGTGTTGAGAGGTGTGTGCCTTTTGGCTCACACACACACACACACACACACACACACACACACACACACACACACACACACACACACACACACACACACACATGTTTGTTTTTGTGAAATGTGAGGACATTCCATAGGCGTAATGGTTTTTATACTGTACAAACCGTATTTTCTATCCCCTTACACTGCCCCTGCCCCTAAACCTAACCCTCACAGGAGACTGTGCAGTTCACTTTCTGTGAAAAAAAACTTGTTCTGTATGATTTATAAGCATTTTGAAAAGTGAGGACATGGGGAACGTCCTTATATTTCACCCTCTTTTTGTAATACCTATGTCATACCCATGTCATTATACACATTTGTGTCCTGATATTTCACAAAAACATGCCCACACACACACACACACACACACACACACACACCACACACACAAACACACACACACACACACACACACACACCTCCACGATACTGACACATTTTAAATGTCACTTCAGTACGGCATTACAGTTTTTCTCCATCGATTTGACACATTTCTCCAAACAGTGAACTCAGTGATCTGAACACGTTGTAATGGTCCTCATGTCAGCGTTATGTCTGTTCTGTTTGTTCTTCTGTTTGATTTCGTTTAATTTCATTTTCTAGTTTGTCACCTCCACTACATTTCCTATGATCCCTCCTGGCTCCACCTGCACACACTCCTCAATCACACACACCTGCCATCCTTCACCTTCATCAGCTCCACTTCAGCTTTCAGTTCCTGTCAGTTCTCGGTCTGGTGTTGTGTGTGTATCGTTCACACTGTTGTGTTTAATCCTGTTTATACACGTCTTTCGTTTGTTTTACTCAAGTAAACGTCTTTATTTAAACCTCATCATCCTCGTCTTCATCCTTTGTGGGAAGTTCTGTGACGCCTAAAGAGATTGTAAATTTTAATTATTTTCACACTTACAATTACAAATCATGTGAACCGTTTTCTCAAAACACTACACACACAATTCTCAGATGTTTTCATAATCGTTCATACATCCAACCAAAACTTTAATATATCAGGAAAAACAATCACAGCTCTTTTTATTGGCTTTACACAAATCACAAACATGTATGCACCATTTGTCCAAACACAACAAACAAAAATCTGGAATTTGTCAAATTATCACATGCACATGTTTTGTTTTCAATGAGCCCCAAACTGATATCTGCTTTATTAATAATACTCACAACACAAGAAATGCAGTTTTCACAAAGGTTTATGCATTTATCACAATTGCATTATATAATAGGTCCGTTCAGAATCCATGTTTCATTCGTTCAGTCGTTTTTTTTTATTTTTTATTGAATGTAGACAAATGAGAAAACAGCGTTTTTTATTTTTTCAGAAAAACGAGATTTCGGTTGGATTTTTCGTTTTTCGTAAAGAGGTAGAAAAATGAATAAACAGTTTGAATATTCGATTTCTACACGTGGGTGGGAATTATACACCCCTTTCTGCTGATTGGTCAGCTGAAGATCAAACTATTCCATCATCGGTTCTTCCTCAGTTCCACACATAGACTGTAAAAACATATGGATGTAGTGTCCGTGACGTCACCCATAGGATTCTGAAGAGCAGTTTTGAAGCGTAAAGTATGGACGAGCTGGCCGTCGCCATCTTGGCAGCGCGTCACTCCCGGATAACAGAAAATGGGCATGAAAATGAAAGCGATGACGCAATGACTAATAGACAGCAGATAAATGGCCATCCACCTGTCACTCACTTGCCCACGCCCTTAATTATGCAGAACTTTAAGACTTTATATAATGTAAACGAATGAGTTATAAATTAATTCACTCCCCTCACAGTTGTCATGAAGGGCAAAATTAGCCATATAGACCAAAACCACAATTTGTACCAGACTGTAAACATGTGTTCTTCTGCTGTAAAGTTGGGCATTTTAACATGAGCTCAATGAGATTCTGCTCCTTCTGTCTCTAGTGGCCAGTCGATGAATTGCAGTTTAAATCACTTCCGTATTGGCTTCAAGAGAAACTGCGGGAAGTCGCCGCTTGGTTCCGCACAGCAGAATAATAGTCCTGCGCTGCTACAGCTGTACGGATTCTTAGCGCTTTTATTGCAACTACATTTTCATTTTATCATCAAACAACAAGACTAACGAATGGCTCGACACAACCCATACCAGAATTAGTTTTCAGACAGATGCAAAGATACTTAATAGTGACTAGAAATGAGCATGAAAAGTAAATATATATATTTTTTAAACCTGACCTCTGAGAATGTTTTCTCTATTCACGAAATGTTCTCACCTTTTTTACCCCTCACCTGTTTGCATCCCTGCATTTATCAACTGACAGGTAATAACGTTAAGCCTGATACTGTAATGAGTACTGTAACATCCAGAGGACGCCAATAGATCATTATGGCAGAGTGAAAAGGTTTGTAGATCTCTCTCAAATACTGATAAAAACAGCTCAAGTTTGGGTAGATCATATATTTACAAATATTTGGTTGTAAAAAAAAAAGATTTTACAGTTTTTCGCAATCGATTTGACACATTTCTCCAAATGAATGTAGTTGCTCTCAAACAATCAACACAGCAAACTAAACACACTCTTAAGTTAGCAGAACAGTTCAGTATTCACTGCATAATGAAGCACTGCAGTTTATTAATGCATTTATCAAAAATAAATACTGACATCAAAACTACAAGTGTGTTCTCTGTTGATTTAATAACACATTCAGCTGTAGATGCACAAATACATGTTTATTGTGTTATTCAAAGTTATTTAATGATGAGTTTAGTTGTATAACGGTGAATTTTCACCCAATAAATAAATAAATAAATAATGTACTGCAATCATTGAATCAATGAACTTTATAGATCCTGCCTCTGATTTACATCTGGTCAAAGAATCATCAACATCACAGCATATATTGTCACGATCATGCATCATGGGGGAAAAGCCATGAATGCTGGATCCATCCGTGCCTCAACTTCTCCACAGGCCTCGTCCATCACTTGAGGAAGACTCAGTACAGCGTGTGTCTCCCTCAGACTACAAACGAAGCTCTGTCGCACTAGATAACACGTCACAGCGTCTTACGTCTGCAGCGTCACTGTGGCCTCGTGAACGCGGATTCCAAGATAACCGGAAGAGAAGTGCTTCATAAAGTCTTAGTTTTTGTTATTTTTGGACCAAAATGTATTGTCGACGCTTCAAAAGAATCTAACTAACCAAATTATGTCACATATGGACTACTTTGATGATGTTTTCATTAACTTTATAGACGTGGACAGCAAAGTGTGCACAGACTTACATTCAAAGGACTGAAAGCCCTCGGACTAAATCTAAAATATCTTAAACTGTGTTCCGAGGATCAACGGAGGTCTTACGGGTGTGGAACAACATTGGGGTGAGTCATTAATGGAAGAAATTTCATTTTTGGGTGAACTAACCCTTTAACAGACCAGCGAATGAAAGCAAGTTATAAGGTTGTTTGGCGAAGGCCCCGTCCGTATCTCACATTCAGAGGGGAACGGACTCTGCATTTCCTGCCCTAAGATGAAGGCAGGGGCACAGCTGACCCCTCTGGGAGGTGTGGGCAGGGACCATCCTGGTGGTGGTGGGGAGGATGGAGGTGAATGTCGATTCAGCGGTTTGGATCGCAAAAGCCACATGATTTCATCAGTTTGGCGGTTTGACATGCGATCCGAATCATGATTCGACTCAGATTCGACTCACTGATTCATAACGCTTCGAAGCTTCATGATGCAGTGTTTTGAAATCGGTGATGACTATAAAAGTCGTTATTTAGGGGTTTTTTGCGCACAAAAACTATTCTTGTCGCTTTATAAAGTTATTGTAGAACCACTGTAGTGAGATGGACTTTGTAACGACGTCTTTAGTACCTTTTATGGGTCTTGAGAGTGAACCGTGCATTGTGCCAATGGAGGCCTTTCTGAGCCATCGGATTTCAACTAAAATATCTTAATTTCTGTTCCGAAGATGAACGGAGGTCTTACGGCTGTCAAACGACATGACAGTAAGTCATTATTAACAGAATTTTCAGTTTTTGGGTGAACTAAAACCCTCAGTCAGAAACAGACTTCATGAGGGTGGCCTGAGGACCCATCGTCCTCTAGTAGGCCCTGTGCGCATTGCCCAGCACCGTTGAGCTTGATTGGCATTTGCCATTGCCATTGCCATTGAGCACAGGGCCTACTAGAGGACGTTGGGCCCTCAGGCCACCCTCATGAAGTCTGTTTCTGATTGTTTGGTCAGAGACATTCACACCAGTGGCCTGCTGGAGGTCATTTTGTAGGGCTCTGGCAGTGCTCATCCTGTTCCCCCTTGCACAAAGGAGCAGATACTGGTCCTGCTGATGGGTTAAGGACCTTCTACGGCCCTGTCCAGCTCTCCTAGAGTACCTGCCTGTCTCCTGGAATCTCCTCCATGCTCTTGAGACTGTGCTGGGAGACACAGCAAACCTTCTGGCAATGGCACACATTGATGTGCCATCCTGGAGGAGTTGGACGGCCTGTGCAACCTCTGTAGAGTCCAGGTATCGCCTCATGCTACCAGTAGTGACACTGACCCTAGCCAAATGCAAAACTGGTGAAAAACAGTCAGAAAAGATGAGTAGGGAAAAAAATGCCAGTGGCCTCTACCTGAAAAAACATTACTGTTTTTGGGGTCTTTTCATTGTTGCCCATCTAGTGAATCTGTATGTAATTTCATTAACACCAAAGTAGCTGAAACTGTAGCTGATTAACAACCCCCTCTGCTACTTAACTGACCAGATGAATATCCCACAAGTTTAACTGACTTGATTCTATAATTCTATGATTACAAAGTGTTCCTTAAATTTTTTTGAGCAGTGTATAATGGAAACATTTTATGTAAAATCCACTTTTTAAAAAGATCTACATTTCTCACTTTTATTCATGATGATAATGTGAACATGGGCTTTGGGTTAGTGGAGGATTGCTGCCATCTACTGGAAAACAAACACTTTTAAAATTAAAATAATACTATTTTTACCTAGAGCCAGCCCACTATGACTTGATTTTTGACATGTCTAAAAATCGTTATTATAACAATAAAAACAACTTCTGATAGGAAAGCTTGAAACATCGCTGAATTCAACCTGAGACCCAAGTAGACTCTTAGTAAGACCCAAGTAAGATCTCCTGTGAATGAGTTAGATAACTCTTTGTCTGATAAATTTTGAAACCAAATCTCTCCAGATGTGTCGGTTTGTTCGCATCGCTCTCTTCTTGCTGCGGACAAGGCGCACAGACAAGCAGATCGTACAGATAAGATAAAACTCTGACGCCTGCATTCCTTAACGGTGTCAGAGCCCCTTCCACACATTTGCTGAATACACTCAGAGCTAGAGAAAGGCCAAAGGGAATTTTCATATACGCTGTGCCCTGATAAGTGAACCTCAAATATTTTCTGTGAGTAGGAAAATAATACTGATGACCAAACAAGGTGATCCAATCTCCTTGATTAATATTTTGACACACAGTTCTGAGTGAGAGCATTTTAAATTTGTATTTAAATCCCGCAAATCCAAGATGGGACAGAGACCTCCCCCTCTTTTGGGAAACACAAGATAAGAAAATCCCTTTTGGAATCACTCTTATCATTACTTTTCTTAAGGAGGATATTTCTTCCTCCAAAACCCGAGCTGATTCCCCCTGGGCCATTGAAATTACCACTCCATTGAAAACAGAGGCTTTACAGCGAATTGAAGTCTGTTTCCTCTGTCCATACTGGTTAAAACCGAGGGATAAACTGTGCATACGTGCCAGTTCACTTACTGAGCAGCGAGTGGGTGAGTCATTTTTACACCCTTAGCTCTTGGGGAGTATCCCCCTCGGTTGAAATTGTGCACCTCAATATGACTGAAAGGGCACTTTACTATTATCAATTTAAAGGAGCAGAGGCTCAAGTCTGTGGCCAGGGGAAGGCTAAGCCCTGACCAGCCTTATAACACATGCTCCGCCTAAATTTGCTCATTCCAAGACATCACTGGTTCATATAAACATTTGTCTTTGACTCCAGAAAAGATTGAAGTTGTCAATAAAGTTCAGTCCTCTCATGTTGCATGTTTTTTGTGCTTCTTTTAAAAATTCAAATAGAAATCTTTAGCATGGAAACGGTATTCCCCGGTGGCTGTGGCTCTTTCAGCAGATAATGCGCCGCCACAAAGCACAAAAGGTTCAGGAATGTTTTGAGATGTTGATTTGGCTTCCAAATTCCCCAGATCTCAATCCAATCGAGCATCTGTGGGATGTGCTGAACAAACAAGTCCAAGTCTGCAGCTTATGGGACTTAAAGGATCTGCTGCTAACATCTTGGTGCCAGATACCACAGCACACCTTCAGGGGTCTAGTGGAGTCCATGCCTCGACGGGTCAGGGCTGTTTTGGCAGGACCAACACAATATTAGGACATAATGTTAAAAAAAGACAGATTCAAAGCAATATATTTCCAGTCTGCTGCTATAGAAATCACACGCGTCTTTTCTTTAACCTGCCTTTTTTACAATAATGTTCAAAGGAAAATGTCAATAAAATATTTATTTACATTGCATGCGGTCTTAAATTTTTGTAATTATTTTTTTCTATTTTCTGAATGATCTACCATTAATTCTGTTTTTTGTAAGTATTTTCCAGCTTTATTAATGTTTAAGAATAAAGCTTCTGGGTTATTTTATTTATCACTAGTTATTACAAGGTATAAAGTGGCATCTTTTTATCTGAAAAAACAAAAGCAAAACAATGAACACTTTAAGAAAAGTACGAGCAAAAATTTTAATCCTTATTACAGCACAACCTTCAGAGCTCATAACCTATAAATAAATCAGTGCTACTTCAATGAGTTCAGTAAAGTTGGCAATATTCACAAAATTGAACTTCCTGATTGAATAACTTGAGCTAAACGTTGTTAAAACACAAATGACACCTCTATAACGTAGACAACGAGCCGCAACCTAATGTTCCTCAAAACCAGCCTTATAATATGAGAGATAAGTGCGAAGGGACCGTCTGCAAAGTGCAAAACCCGAAAAGCGTTACTACAAAATAGGCAATAACAATGTTACACTTTGTAGTGTCTGCAAATTCAGTTTACACATCAATGCTCTTCTACTGGTCGTACACTTAATTTGATAAAATGTCTTATGCATAATTTATGATTATTATAAAATCAAATCAAAACCTTCATTGTTGTTTGAAAAAATATTCAATAACTTCATATAGTGTATACAGTGTAATCAGTAAGCAATTATCACACAAAAGCTATGGTTGCAACTAATGTATTTTAGCTGGGTACCAACAACATTTGTGTAAAGAATAGGCCTACTTAGCTATGCGCTATTACTTTTATTATTTTTTGTGCTATTATTTTCCAAACTAAGTGTTGTAGCAGGCTATAGCTGTCAACATTGAACATTAAAAATAAGGGAGATTTCCCGGAATCCATCCACAAAATAAGGGATTTTTTTTACAAGATTCTTACCCACAAACTTAAAAAAAAAAAAAAAAGCACAAATCATTAACAGTTTAAAGAGTTTATAACTACACAATATATTTTGATTTTGGCCATCAGCGTCCTGATCCATCATCGCACATCACACTCATCTACTCTACTCTCTTTGAAGTTCACTTCCCGCTACTTTTTCCCTCTTCCTCCCGCCCGCCGCTGCAACTGTCTTCTTCTTCTTCGATAGTAGCCTAAGCCTGTGTTTCCCAACCTTTTTTCAGTCATGGCACCCTTTGAAAATGTTCTCCATTTTGTGGCACCCCCTCGCATACGTTACGCTAGGGGTGTAACGGTACAGATTGCTCACGGTTCGGTTTGTATCACGGTTTTAGGTTCACGGTTTCGGTACGGTTTTGGCACTACACCCGGGTGATGACGGCGAAAATGACTGTTCATATTCGAACATACGGCAATGAACAAAGTTTACAAAGAAAGAATTATTTGAAAAATTTGAACAAAAAAAAAAAATTTTAAGGACTTTTACACGGCACCCCTGCTCTCGTCAGACGGCACCCCTGTTGGGAAACACTGGCCTAAGCTACTGTCTGTGGACTGCCACCTGCTGGACTGGAGGTCTAGCAACCCAAGAGCAAGCCACTTTACAGACACAGATAGTTGTGTGTTCTGAGTTAACACAATCAGAGCGTAAAAATACGGGATATTTTACGGGAAAACACTAAAACGGGAAGACAGCGGGAAAAGAGCTAAAATACGTGCGAAACCCGGAAAAAACGGGAGGGTTGACAGCTATGCTACTTAGTAGGCTATAACCAGCAGGAGAGCAGTGATGTGTGAACTGAATTTGGTGACAGTACAGTGCATTTCAGTGAAGTTAGCTGAATATTCATAATAAAAAAATCCTAATATGCAAAAGCTAATTTTATCAAACTAAGTGTTGTAGTATGACTAGTAAGAGACCATTTATAATTACTACAGCTTTCTGTCATCATTTACTCATCATGTCGTTCTCAACCTGAGGGACTTTCTTCAGTGGATCACAAAAGACATTTAGAAATTCATACAAATATTTCTTCTTTTGTCTGTAGTCAATGAGATGGAACACAAACAGACACACGTGAACCCAACACACCGAATACAGGGACGAATGTAAATGTGTGAATACAGGAGGAGCTCTGACATCACTGTAGTTCAGAGAGAGATTCAGAGAAAGTGAAACTAACTTGAGCAGCAACAATATGGACGCCTGAGACGATCAACCTCTTCAAACAACAGAATATTTATTGATCCGCTCAAAGAGTCTTGTGGACACATCTGATCCTCACAGGTAAGGATAGAAATATAAGAGAGATTGAGCTGAACAGGTTTCTAATGGAAGTGATCTGGTTTAGTGGGTTTATGTCAAACTGGGATAAGTTGAACAGAACCAGTTTTAATCATGTCAAATACTCGACTACATTAGTTGTTTACTGCACTGAAATAGTATCAGAATTATAATAAAAGCATGTCATTTGATTGGTTGTAAAGCAAAGTTTGGTGTTTCTGTCATTTTGTCACATTACATAAAGACTAAAGAAACAGGAAGTAAAATGAACTGCAAACAGACTTGACAAACCGGCTAAAATCACATTTAAATTAAAGATTAAAACTACCTAGTCATACAAGCTACACTTGGTCACACATTATTTGTTTATTTTGTGAATATTTAAATTTATTCGTAGGTAAGTATGTGACCTTTGTGCTGTTTCTGATGTAAACAGAAGGTCATAGTTCAGATTGTTCAGTGAGTTTATGAGTCTCTCACTGTATGAGGAGTGATTGTGTTTCTCTCACTATCAATGAGATTTTAACATTTTAATAGAAATATTTATTAAATGGTCATGAGAGAATATGAAGTAACCCCAAATCTGACTTTTGAGGTGAGATTTCATTTAAACTTCAGTGAACAAATACAGGAGCGAATGGGCTTACATCGGTTTTATCAGTCTATTGGTCATAATTTATATTTTGACATATTTTAATTTCTTGAAATGACTTGAAGAGGGAAAGAACAATGGCAGAATCTTCACCAACATCAACAAAAGCAAGAAAAACCAGGAGACGCAGTATTGACCTTGTTCATCCATGTAAGTCAATAACCCAGAAAAGAAAGAATTAGTGCATGAATGACTTTAACTCTTCTCATATGGTGATATTTCAAATGTACAGTTGAGGAATATACAGAACTACTGCACATTAAGGCTCTGATCAGCTTGTCTGGGTTCATTTTGCAGTAATGACCAGCTTATACATGATCTCTTATATATTTGAGAAATCATATTTGACCAAATTCATGAGGTGAATCATGGGATTCTTTTAAACTTGTTGATTATTTTCCTTCTCTATCTGCTCTAACTCATCCGTATAATAAAATCATCTTCATTATCATCGTTTCAATAATTTACACAGAAGCTCTTCAAACAAAATGTCTCTGCATGAGAAACTTGAACTCTGTGTTTTTCAAGTGTCTCCAAACTTTAGACTAGTAGTGATTTCTCTTCTTCATTTCTCTCTCCAGCGCTGTCTTCCTCCAGCGGTCGACTGACGGAGGAGCTTCAGTGCTCTATATGTCTGGACGTGTTCACTGATCCAGTCAGCACTTCATGTGGACACAACTTCTGCAAGACCTGTCTGAATAAGTGCTGGGACAACAGCCAGACCTGCAACTGTCCATATTGTAAAGAAACATTCAAGCACAAACCTGATCTCAAGATTAACACCACACTCAGAGAAGTTGTAGACCACTATAAAAAGAAAAATCCTGAGAAAAAACCTGAAGTTCTGAAAAAACCTGAAGTTGTGTGTGACGTCTGTGAGGAAGGAAAGCTGAAAGCCCTGAAGTCGTGTCTGGTGTGTCAGAGCTCTTACTGTGAAACTCACCTGGAGCCTCATTTGAGAGTGGCAGGTTTAAAGAAACACAAACTGGTCAATCCTGTGAGTAATCTGGAGGACTATATCTGTCAGAAACATGAGAGACCTCTGGAGCTGTTCTGTAGAGATGATCAGACGTGTGTGTGTCCGATCTGCACTGTAACAGACCACAAGAACCACAACACTGTTCCTATAGAAGATGAGAGTGAAGAGAAGAAGGTAGAAGTTACTGACAAAACTATTTTAAAGGCTCTTATCATGAAGAATCACATGCTCTTTAATATAAATGAATCAGTTTTGAAAACATATTGTGTTGTTCTGTGTCTATAGACTCAACTGATGAAGACACAGAAAGACGTGCAGCAGATGATCCAGGACAGAATCAAGAAGATTCAAGACGTCAAACACTCAGCAGATGTCAGAAAAGTGAGTTTAAAATAATGTCATTATATGAAGTTCTCTACACAGATCCAGGAGGAGCCAGACCCGTCGATCATCATTATGAATGTATATAAGCAGCCGTCATTGCGCCGCCCCAGCAACAATTCTTCCAATATTTCAGTTGAGGGATTTTGCTCTAGAGCTCCGGAGGTCATGACATCACGCAGCCTAAACTCCAGGGGCAACCAGGGGGCGCTAGAGCGGCTGTAGCATTGGTATCTATTAAATAATTAAAAACCGGACTGTTTAAACCTTATTATTTCAACATGATGGACAGCTGATGTGCGCCAGGATGCCAGAACAGGTGGGGGAAAGCAAATGGGAAATCATTTTATCACAGTAAGTTGTTGAAATGCCGTGAATTTCAGTTTATTCTTCATTCTTAACTACTTTTGCCTCTCGTACCTAATGATAAAAATAAGTTCCCATTAAATACTTAATGATTAATAACATAAGTGCTTTTATATATAAATAACATCAAGAAAGGCTATTTGAAACTAAATTAAGGATCAATAAATAAATAAATCCTGAAACAAAAATAAGAAATGACATTTATTGATTATGACTGATTTTATTTGACATGCACAACACGGACCGATGGAACAGATGCACACAGCGGCGCTGTTTTGGACGGATTCGTGTTAACCGCTAACATATAACGTTAATCCATTCTCATGTTTTCTCTCTTAAAATGTAAGCGCATGTAGGCCTGTATGTCAGCATTATCATATGAAGGGTGCATCTCAATCAGCTCCTGGTTCAGTAGTCAGGACACTCATCAGGACATAAGGCAATGGGCTGATCCCTGATCAGTGTCCTGACTGAACCAGGAGCTGATTGAGACGCACCCGAAGTCTGTCATGTAAAACAACAGCGTATTGATGCAGTTCAGTCTGCCTGCTGTTCTATCAGTTAATGTTACTCCTGATCGTGGGCTTCTGTAAATATTTAGTTTATATGTAGATTTAGGCTTCAACTAAGTTTAATGGTGCAACGCAAAAATATTTATGAGTGCATAAGTTGTAACTTCGTGCCCATTTACGTCAAAACTAGGCTAGTTGTAACTTGCGCACAGCTGGTGCTACAGGTGTCCTGACAGGAAAGCTATCCGTTCCTTTATCGATACGCGTGAAAAGCACCCCGGGGGCATTATAGGGATCTCTTATGATTAATCTATTAAGTTTTGCTATGTACAAGTCTATGTCTTTTGAATTGAAGTGCGCAGTGAACTCCGTTGCCTTGAAACTCATGCTGGCGCGGCTGTTCTTGCCTGCCAAAATGGCGTCGTAAACAGAATGGGTCACGTGACCTCCGGAGCTCTATAGTATAGTATGAGCTATAGTAACACTGACTCTTGTCTTATCAAACTCCACTAATCATTGGTTGATTGTCCTGGTTGAGCAGAGAAACACAGAGGAGGAGAAAGCAGCCCGTGTTGAGCTCTTCACTGATCTCATCCGCTCCATTGAGAGATGTCAGACTGAACTGCTGGAGATGATGGAGGAGCAGCAGAAAGCAGCAGAGAAACAGGAGGAAGAGCTCATTGAAGAGCTGGAGCAGGAGATCACTGAGCTAAAGATGAGAAACACTGAGCTGGAGCAGCTCTCACACACTGAAGATCACCTCCACCTCCTACAGGTCAGTCAACATCTCTCTGATCAATGATAATGCAGTATATGACACCATAACACTCCCCATGCTGAAGGATTTCTCCTCTCTCCTGCTGTAGATTTACTCATCCTTGTGCAGCTCTAGAAACTCCAGGAACTGGCCTGAGATCAGTGTGAAGACTGATGAGAGTCTGGAGACTCTGAGGAGA
The DNA here is from genome assembly GCF_949357685.1 of Gobio gobio. Taxonomy (NCBI): domain Eukaryota; kingdom Metazoa; phylum Chordata; class Actinopteri; order Cypriniformes; family Gobionidae; genus Gobio; species Gobio gobio. The sequence continues at coordinate 50,328,211 of NC_137104.1, read as the reverse complement.
GCTCTGACTCAACTGCAGGACACTCTACAGGAGAAACTCACACTAACTGGTACGACAATATCAAATACACTATACAGATACATATATTCATCATCTTTAAACATCAGCAGTGTTGGGGAACGTTACTTTTAAAAGTTATGCTTTATAATATTGCGTTAGTCTCTAAAAAAGTAACTAATTGTTGCATTACATATTCTTGCTTGTTTTTAATAACAAAAAAACAGGAGATCTATTTTTAGCAAATGTAAAGGCCTTTTCACAACTAAAGTGTAATAATAATCCTGAGGCTGAAGGAAATGCAGATTCACGTCTGTACAGTAGAGGCTCAAACTAATCTTTAAAGGTCCCATGGCATGGCATTTTTCTATTATTTTATAGTGTTTCCTGAGGTGTACTTATATTGTTAGTATGATTTTTACATCATAAAATGTCATAATTTAGAAATAAAAGGCATTTTTTCTATACTGCTGTTTGCCCTGTGGCTGAATGCCCTGCTTCAAGAGGCGTGTCTGCTGTGAGACTTCAGTAAAAACGCCGACTGTTGTGATTGGCTGACATCTTTGCATTTTAAATGAGCGGAGGGGGCGTGGTTTAACGAGGTCTACGACGCACAAGCTGCTGCCAGAGAGACGGATGGACCTGAGTTCACTTCACATCAGTTCTCAGCATGTCTGAACTGTTGTAGTTACAGCATATACTTCAGGTTATTAGTCTATTTCTAGTCGGAGGGACTGTCACTCATGTCAGAAAGTTAGTAACTTTAGTAAATTATGGATCAGCGCTGACTGGAGATGCGAACCGTTTAGAACGATTCAGTCCGATTTGGTGAACTGGTTCGGTTCACTAAAAAGAACCGATTCAAAAGAATGATTCGTTCGCGAACCGGACATCACGGAGACGGAGCGATTGCTAACAAAGTTATTTATAGTAACTACTGAGTTATGAGAGCGCTGTCTGTCAGCGCGAGTTTATTGTGTTTGTATCTGAGAGTTCTGAATAAACACGAGTCCCAGTCACGCAGAGTCCGTCTTCATCATTATTACCAACTTTGTAACACATGCAATGTACCATTACAGCGAGATGAACGAGTTAGTAAGTGTTGATTAAAGCATTATTTCTAGATGTTCCAATCATATGAAAGGCGTCAGTGACGCGCGTTGAGTACAGAGCGCAAACAAAGACACAACAGCATTAATCGAATGTAATCCAGTTTATTGTGGGGCTAGGCTGGCTAGCCCGGATATGCTCACGTTTACCCCCCTTCTGCTTAATCTCACTCCGCGTTTGGTGCCTCCGCTGTGGGCCAGATGCAGTACTGGGGGTCGGGGATGTTGAAGGCCGAGCTTCGGCGTGAGGTTTATCTCTAAAGATGTGGCCGATGTTGAGCAGAAACTCACGACTGTATGCACATTTTAGAACAGATAGTCACGACGAGGACGTACAAAAACACTGACTCACAAGATAGAAAACAAGAAAACACCATTCTGTCGGGAAGCCGCTGCGTGTGCACGAATAATAAATAATAAGCTACACATAAGAAATCAATGATCACAGATCAGAAGGAACTGAAGAAAGACTTCTGTTTTCATTTGTACATCCAAACACTGAGAAACTGCCAGCGTTCACTCGTTCACAAGCCATGATCTCTCTCGCGCTTGCATGGGCGTACCAGATTCTCTGGGTGGAGGAAAGGGAGGTAACCGTTCCTGCTTGGACGTCAAACCAGGAGACTTCAGGATTGGCTCGTCTGGCCTGTCATTTTCTCAAAGGCAGAGAAAGACAGCCAGAACTCGGTTTACACCGATCAACATTTCTATCCACTTGGGGACAATATTCAGGCTAGGGGACCTTTAACTCAAGACTCTTACTTCAACAATAAAAAACAAAAAATGAAACACAAATGTGATGTTTATCTAAAGTAATTTTGCTTATTAGGATAGTTGAAATAGATTATCAAAGGTCAGCAGCAAATATATTGCTTAATAAAGTGAGATTAAATACCTCACTTATTTAAAGGGTTAGTTCACCCAAAAATGAAAATTCTGTCATTAATTACTTACCCTCATGTCGTTCGACACCCGTAAGACCTCCGTTCATCTTCGGAACAGAAATGAAGATATTTTAGTTGAAATCTGATGGCTCTGAAAGTCCTCCATTGGCACAATGCACGGTTCCCTCTCAAGACCCTTAAAAGGTACTAAAGACGTCGTTACAAAGTCCATCTCAATACAGTGGAGGCCTTTCTGTTCTGAAGATGAACGGAGGTCTTACGGATGTCGAACAACATGAGGGTAAGTAATTAATGACAGAATTTTCATTTTTGGGTGAACTAACCCTTTAAAGGGGTCCTGACATGAGAAATCAAATTTTCCTTTTTCTTTTGGCACATAAGAGGTCTTTGTATCATTAATACATCCTGCAAGTTCCATAACTGAAATCCTTCGATAGAAAAGCATTTATAAAATCAAGCTCTAAAAAAGCTTCGTTTGAAGACAACAACGCTGACTTTTACATCATCACATCGTTGTCCAGCCCACTGGTGTTCAGTCGATGAGCAGCGAGTGGATCTAAAGTAGTTGTTTACGATAAGATTGTGATAATAAGATTGTGATAATAAGATTGCGATGTCACGCAGACGTTGTGCTGTGGAAAAACATCATCTTTGCTTAAAGGGGCATTTCAGCACTGGGAAGATGAATGTGTATTTAAACTGGGTCATTTATGTAGTAGAAATGTGGAATTATTTTAGAATTTGGTGCCTTCTAGACTGAGAAAAGAGAAAATGTATTTTTGTCTCATGTGGATGAAAGACAACAACTCCCAGAATGCACTTGCTTCGCTGCCCAACGAGGCCACTCCCAAAGCCACGGCTACTGGTTATCACTTGCCCACCGCGGCAGAGCTGAGGTAAGCACGGCCGTCATTCAGGGCTCGTGTCCAGTCTGACGCGTTTTCAGATCGCATATGGACTTTCATAGGAATTCATTGAAAAGTTGAAACACTCACTTTGCTCCGCACCGCTCCGTTATGAATGCCCGAGCCGATATTTGCGTCATCGGAGGATTTTTTCCAGAAATAAAATGCATAATTCTCTCGTCTCAGGGGGACATGAGGGGGGAAAGTACCATCATTTGAATTTACTACCAGGTTTCTACTGATACAAAGCTTAATGCTAATCGCTGCTGCGCTCGCTCCTATTGTGGTCTTTGATTTTGAAATTAATAAAATGCAGCTCATATCTGTTGTTTGGCCTAAACTCCATTAAATCTGCATATAGTGCGGGATTGGAGATCGGATTTATATCCGTTTTGCAGAGATACATTTATGAGACCAATGTAAATGAAATTGTTTTGATAAATCAGAGAGATATCTGATCTGTAAAAACACATGAAGAGACCAGGTGTAAACTGGCCCTTTAAGAACTCTAACGCTGATATCATTTGATCTATTTTGGCTGAGCTGGCTCCACCTCGGCACTGACAGGCGTAACAGCTCATGATGAAAACGGCTGACGTGGTTTCTCAAGCTAGTGGTATTATTACCCCATGCACATTTTATTTGTGCGTGACATGATTTACACACAGCGCGTGTGTTCTCCAGGTCGTGCTTACCAGGTTGTTCATAAAAGCCGAGATGTGTCCAGATGTGTGCAGATGTCTGCTTTTAAAATAATCCGTTATGGTCTGTTATGGAACCGATACCGAATCGTCCTCGTCTGCATCGACTCAGAGTATGTTCCCGGTTAACACACAAGACATTCTCAACAGAGCGACGAATCGATGATTCACCATGGAAACAGACGCTAAGAAAGAGTGCGCCGTTCTACTTCCTCTTCTTCTTTTGTTTAATGACGAGTTACATAACCTACTTAGTGCACATCGCCACCTATTTGGTGGATATGCAATCATTTTTTCAATGTTTTCTTTTAATAAGTAGTCTTTATTCACTGAGGATAAGGATTATATTGTCTCACAGCAGCCAATCACAGCAGTGGGCGTTTACACTGAAGTCTCACAGCAGCCAATCACAGCAGTGGGCGTTTACACTGAAGTCTCACAGCAGCCAATCACAGCAGTGGGCGTTTACACTGAAGTCTCACAGCAGCCAATCACAGCAGTGGGTGTTTACACTGAAGTCTCACAGCAGCCAATCACAGCAGTGGGTGTTTACACCGAAGTCTCACAGCAGCCAATCACAGCAGTGGGTGTTTACACTGAAGTCTCACAGCAGCCAATCACAGCAGTGGGTGTTTACACCGAAGTCGCACAGCAGCCAATCACAGCAGTGGGTGTTTACACTGAAGTCTCACAGCAGCCAATCACAGCAGTTGTTGTTTACACTGAAGTCTCACAGCAGCCAATCACAGCAGTGGCTGTTTACACCAAAGTCTTACAGCAGCCAATCACAGCAATGGGTGTTTACACCAAAGTCTTGCATCAGCCAATCACAGCCGTGGGTGTTTACACTGAAGTCTAACAACAGCCAATCACAGCAGTTATTGTTTACACTGAAGTTTCACAGCAGCCAATCAAGCAGTGGCTGTTTACACCGAAGTCTCACAGCAGCCAATCACAGCAGTGGGTGTTTACACCAAAGTCTTACATCAGCCAATCACAGCAGTGGGTGTTTACACTGAAGTCTAACAACAGCCAATCACAGCAGTTATTGTTTACACTGAAGTTTCACAGCAGCCAATCAAGCAGTGGGTGTTTACACAAAGTCTCACATAAGCCAATCACAGCAGTGGGCGTTTACACCAAAGTCTTACATCAGCCAATCACAGCAGGGGGTGTTTACACCAAAGTCTCACATAAGCCAATCACAGCAGTGGGTGTTTACACCAAAGTCTTACATCAGCCAATCACAGCAGTGGGTGTTTACACTGAAGTCTCACAGCAGCCAATCACAGCAGTGGCTGTTTACACCAAAGTCTTACAGCAGCCAATCACAGCAATGGGTGTTTACACCAAAGTCTTGCATCAGCCAATCACAGCCGTGGGTGTTTACACTGAAGTCTAACAACAGCCAATCACAGCAGTTATTGTTTACACTGAAGTTTCACAGCAGCCAATCAAGCAGTGGCTGTTTACACCGAAGTCTCACAGCAGCCAATCACAGCAGTGGGTGTTTACACCAAAGTCTTACATCAGCCAATCACAGCAGTGGGTGTTTACACTGAAGTCTAACAACAGCCAATCACAGCAGTTATTGTTTACACTGAAGTTTCACAGCAGCCAATCAAGCAGTGGGTGTTTACACAAAGTCTCACATAAGCCAATCACAGCAGTGGGCGTTTACACCAAAGTCTTACATCAGCCAATCACAGCAGGGGGTGTTTACACCGAAGTCTCACATAAGCCAATCACAGCAGTGGGTGTTTACACCAAAGTCTTACATCAGCCAATCACAGCAGTGGGTGTTTACACTGAAGTCTAACAACAGCCAATCACAGCAGTGGGTGTTTACCCCGAGGTCTCACAGCAGCCAATCACAGCAGTGGGTGTTTACACCAAAGTCTTACATCAGCCAATCACAGCAGTGGGTGTTTACACCAAAGTCTTACAGCAGCCAATCACAGCAGTGGGTGTTTACACTGAAGTTTAACAGCAGCCAATCACAGCAGTTGTTGTTTACACTGAAGTTTCACAGCAGCCAATCACAGCAGTGGGTGTTTACAGCGAAGTCTTACATCAGCCAATCACAGCAGTGGGTGTTTACACCAAAGTCTTACAGCAGCCAATCACAGCAGTTGTTGTTTACACTGAAGTTTCCCAGCAGCCAATCACAGCAGTGGGTGTTTACACCAAAGTCTAACAACAGCCAATCACAGAGGTTGTTGTTTACACTGAAGTTTCACAGCAGCCAATCACAGCAGTGGGTGTTTACACCAAAGTCTTACATCAGCCAATCACAGCAGTGGGTGTTTACACCAAAGTCTTACAGCAGCCAATCACAGCAGTGGGTGTTTACACTGAAGTCTCACAGCAGCCAATCACAGCAGTGGGTGTTTACACCGAAGTCTCACATAAGCCAATCACAGCAGTGGGTGTTTACACCGAAGTCTCACATAAGCCAATCACAGCAGTGGGTGTTTACGCTGAAGTCTCACAGCAGCCAATCACAGCAGTGGGTGTTTACACCGAAGTCTCACATAAGCCAATCACAGCAGTGGGTGTTTACACCAAAGTCTTACATCAGCCAATCACAGCAGTGGGTGTTTACACCGAAGTCTCACAGCAGCCAATCACAGCAGTGGGTGTTTATACCGAAGTCTCACAGCAGCCAATCACAGCACTGGGTGTTTACACCAAAGTCTCACAGCAGCCAATCACAGCAGTGGGTGTTTACACCAAAGTCTCACAGCAGCCAATCACAGCAGTGGGTGTTTACGCAAAAGTCTCACAGCAGCCAATCACAGCAGTGGGTGTTTACACCAAAGTCTTACATCAGCCAATCACAGCAGTGGGTGTTTACACAAAGTCTTACATCAGCCAATCACAGCAGTGGGTGTTTTCACCAAAGTCTTACATCAGCCAATCACAGCAGTGGCTGTTTTCACCAAAGTCTTACATCAGCCAATCACAGCAGTGGGTGTTTACACCAAAGTCTTACATCAGCCAATCACAGCAGTGGGTGTTTTCACCAAAGTCTTACATCAGCCAATCACAGCAGTGGGTGTTTACACCGAAGTCTCACAGCAGCCAATCACAGCAGTGGCTGTTTACACCAAAGTCTTACAGCAGCCAATCACAGCAGTGGGTGTTTACACCAAAGTCTTACATCAGCCAATCACAGCAGTGGGTGTTTTCACCAAAGTCTTACATCAGCCAATCACAGCAGTGGGTGTTTACACCGAAGTCTCACAGCAGCCAATCACAGCGGTGGGTGTTTACACCAAAGTCTCACAGCAGCCAATCACAGCAGTGGGTGTTTACACCAAAGTCTCACATCAGCCAATCACAGCAGTGGGTGTTTACACCAAAGTCTCACAGCAGCCAATCACAGCAGTGCGCGTTTACACTGGAGTCTCACAGCAGCCAATCACAGCAGTTGTTGTTTACACTGAAGTCTCACATCAGCCAATCACAGCAGTGGGTGTTTACACTGAAGTCTCACATCAGCCAATCACAGCAGTGGGTGTTTACACTGAAGTCTCACATCAGCCAATCACAGCAGTGGGTGTTTACACTGAAGTCTCACAGCAGCCAATCACAGCAGTGGGTGTTTATACTGAAGTCTCACAGCAGCCAATCACAGCAGTGGGTGTTTATACCGAAGTCTCACATCAGCCAATCACAGCAGTGGGTGTTTATACTGAAGTCTCACAGCAGCCAATCACAGCATTGGGTGTTTACACTGAAGTCTCACAGCAGCCAATCACAGCAGTTGTTGTTTACACTGAAGTCTCTCAGCAGCCAATCACAGCAGTGGGCGTTTGTGAATCTTTTAGATAAAAATAATTTCAGCAGAAGAAAATCAAACTGATAGACATCAAGGGTTTGAGATGCACATTTGTTCTTCTTTAGAGGAGAATTTCAGATCTGTTGCTCAAACAGCTTTAATTTTAAGATTATTTAAGTTTAATATTTATAGATTTATATTTGCTGAATAACATAAGACACAAAAATAACTTAATAAAACATTTCACCAAACATTTGTAAAGTTAAATCTGTTTGTAAAAGGAGGAATATTAAGAGCTGAAGCTCAAAGCAATAGTTTCTGTTTGATTCTCTGAATATCAGCAGAGACACACACATTGATCAGATAAAACATGATATTGAGCTCAACTCTTTAAATATAACCTTAAATCTCGTCTATAATTCCACACATAAACATGTCAAAGATCTGATGATGTTTTATTGTCATTAGTCTCTACAGATCTGAAGAGGATGCAGCAGTATGCAGGTACTGTGTGTGTGTGTGTGTGTGTGTGTGTGTGTGTGTGTGTGTGTGTGTGTGTGTGTGTGTGTGTGTGTGTGTGTGTGTGTGTGTGTGTGTGTGTGTGTGTGTGTGTGTGTGTGTGTGTGTGTGTGTGTGTGTGTGTGTGTGTGTGTGTGTGTGTGTGTGAGTGTGAGTGTTTGTGTGATTAAACACTGAATAAATATTACAAACATCATCACAGAATGTGTGTATTGAGTTATGATTCATATTCTCTGTTTTCTCAGTGGATGTGACTCTGGATCCTGATACAGCTCATCCTAAACTCATCCTGTCTGATGATGGAAAACAAGTGAGACATGGAGACATTAGACAGAAACTCCCAGACAAACCACAGAGATTTGATACATATATAAATGTTCTGGGAAAGGAGGGATTCTCCTCAGGGAGATTTTATTTTGAGGTGCAGCTGAAGGGAAAGACTGCCTGGATTTTAGGAGTGGCCAGAGAATCCATTAACAGGAAGGGAGAGTTCATACTGAGACCCAGTAATGGATTCTGGACTGTGGTTCTGAGGAATGGGAATGAATATTGGGCCTTTGCTGGTCCTCCTGTCTCTCTGTCTCTGAGAGTGAAGCCGCAGCGGGTCGGTGTGTTTGTGGATTATGAGGAGGGTCTGGTCTCCTTTTATGATGTGGAGTCCAGCTCTCATATCTACTCTTTCACTGCTCAGTCTTTCACTGGGAAACTCTATCCATATTTTAACCCAGGCCTTAATGATGGAGGTAAAAACTCAACTCCTCTGATCATCACACCTGTCAGATACAATAAATGAATTTACAGCCCAATATGAAACAGGAGATGAAAGTAATGATCTTAATAATTAAATCTGAAAACATTATGCATGTGCTGCTATTTTGCATTTTAATTTGTCAGCTATAATTATATATTTTAATGTAAAAATATAATGCTTGTTCAATAAATAATTTTTTTCATAAATATTTCATAATTTCATGGCATTTTTTCTCTCATCTCTACTCGACAGTGAAACTGCCTGTAAAAGTTGAACATTAAAGTCTAACTCTAGTAGCCAGTGTTACGCAGCAGCTTGAGCTCAATCATTTTACTGTTCTTACACAAAATACACATCAAATATACTTTGAGTAAGAGTAAAATAAGAATGTTTTCTGTAAATACACTAAACCTTCACTTAAATTATGCTTGTGTTTAGCATATTTCTTAAAAGCTTAACTAAGAATATCTTTATCACTAAAGTTCTTCTAGTTTACTTTTTAGAAATAAATTCAAATGCATATTTCAAGTATATTTTTAATAATATTTAATATTACGTCTTTTTCACCTGTGAATTCTTTGAGGTTATCACACCCTCCACCACTAAAAAAATTAAATATCACAAAACATTTCCTCTCTGGGTAAATATTTAAAGCGTTGAGTTGCAATAACAGTGTAATGATGCTTCCTCACAGCTCAACAACACAATCAACATCTTCTGCTTCTACACAACTGTGACATCACTACAATCATCTGAACTTTCACACCTGATGTGTGTTGAGAGGTGTGTGTCTTTTGGCTCACTGGTGGCCCTCATGGACACACACACACACACACACACACACACACACACACCTCCACGATACGACACATTGTAAATGTCACTTCAGCTCGGCATTACAGTTTTTCTCAGTCGATTTGACACATTTCTCCAAACAGTGAACTCAGTGATCTGAACACTTTGTAATGGTCCTCATGTCAGCGTTATGTCTGTTCTGTTTGTTCTTCTGTTTGATTTAGTTTCATTGTCATTTTCTAGTTTGTCACCTCCACTACATTTCCCATGATCCTCCTGGCTCCACCTGCACACACTCCTCAATCACACACACCTGCCATCCTTCACCTTCATCAGCTCCACTTCAGCTTTCAGTTCCTGTCAGTTCTCGGTCTGGTGTTGTGTGTGTATCGTTCACACTGTTGCGTTTAATCCTGTTTATACACGTCTTTCGTTTGTTTTACTCAAGCAAATGTCTTTATTTAAACCTCATCATCCTCGTCTTCATCCTTTGTGAGAAGTTCTGTGACGCCTGAAGAGATTGTAAGTTTTAATTAATTTCACACAAATTACAAATCATGTGAAACGTTTTCTCAAGACACTACACACAAAATTCTCAGATGTTTTCATAATCGTTCATACATCCAACCAAAACTTTAACATATCAGGACAAAACAATCACAGCTATTTTTATTGGCTTTACACAAATCACAAACATTTATGCACCATTTGTCCAAACACAACAAACAAAACTCTGGAATTTGTCATATTATCAAACGCACATGGTTTGTTTTCAATGAGCCCCAAACTGATATCTGCTTTATTAATAATACTCACAACACAAGAAATGCAGTTTTCACAAATGTTTACACATTTATCATTATGTAATAGGGAAAATATAAAAGGGAAAGTGCTAGAAAATTTGCAAGAGAAGAGGAAAATGAAGAGGTGTGAGTGTAAAGGTGGTGGTATGGGTAGAGGAAGGGGTGTAATGAGAAGGAAAGGAAGAGTGGAACATATAGAAGGAGATCGTATGAGGAGAGAGGAGGATAAAGAAGAAGAAGAAGAAGAAGAAGAAGAAGAAGAAGAAGAAGAAGAAGAAGAAGAAGAAGAAGAAGACATGGACATAGTGGACAGCGGATGGATGGGGTTGGAGGAGAGGTGGAGTTCAAATGAAATCAGAATCGTCCTCATTCAGTGGCTCTTAATCCTGGACCTGAGGAGCCCTATCTGAGGGTATGGGGGACTTTTATTTATAAGAAATTCAAGATAGAATACTTTGGCATAATGTTATGTTTGAATATTCATATTGCCTAATTTTATAAATATCTGTAGTTTTAAAGCTGTTGAGATAATTGTAAAACTTTTGCCCGGCAATTTGTATATTCTCAAATGTCAGGGCGGCACAACTGCAAATATTGATTTGTCTGTACCATTTATCAACTGACAAGTTAAAGGGGTCGTATAATGATACATGCACTTTTACAAGTTGATCGTACGGAAATGTGTGTTGGCAGTGCCTGTACACAACCATCCTATAATGATAAAAATCCATCCAGTGTTTTTTTTTTTAAATCTCCTTATATATTTTCCCCTGTCTCAAATCGAGCCGTCTGACCATGTGATGTCACACGGTGTACGCCCCTCCCACAATTGTTAATTGACAGCAGCAATTCAACACAGACCCGCCATGAGCGAGCTGTCATCAGTCCGCCATTGTTGATATGCTGGAGCAGGCCCGGTTCCAGAATCAAATCACTGAGAGTGCTTCTGAAATCACTGAGGGTGCTCCTGAAATCACTGAGAGTGCTTCTGAAATCACTGAGGGTGCTCCTGAAATCACTGAGGGTCCTTCTGAAATCACTGAGGGTGCTCCTGAAATCACTGAGAGTGTTTCTAAAATCACTGAGGGTGCTTCTGAAATCACTGAGGGTGCTCCTGAAATCACTGAGAGTGTTTCTAAAATCACTGAGGGTGCTTCTGAAATCACTGAGGGTGCTCCTGAAATCACTGAGAGTGTTTCTAAAATCACTGAGGGTGCTTCTGAAATCACTGAGGGTGCTTCTGAAATCACTGAGGGTGCTTCTGAAATCACTGAGGGTGCTCCTGAAATCACTGAGAGTGTTTCTAAAATCACTGAGGGTGCTCCTGAAATCACTGAGGGTGCTTCTGAAATCACTGAGGGTGCTTCTGAAATCACTGCAGGTGCTTCTGAAATCACTGAGGGTGCTCCTGAAATCACTGAGGGTGCTTCTGAAATCACTGAGGGTGCTCCTGAAATCACTGAGGGTGCTTCTGAAATCACTGAGGGTGCTTCTGAAATCACTGAGAGTCCTCCTGAAATCACTGAGGGTGCTTCTGAAATCACTGAGGGTGCTCCTGAAATCACTGAGGGTGCTTCTGAAATCGCTGAGGGTGCTTCTGAAATCGCTGAGGGTGCTTCTGAAATCGCTGAGGCTTCTGAAATCGCTGAGGGTGCTTCTGAAATCGCTGAGGGTGCTCCTGAAATCGCTGAGGGTGCTCCTGAAATCACTGAGGGTGCTCCTGAAATCACTGAGGGTGCTTCTGAAATCACTGAGAGTCCTCCTGAAATCACTGAGGGTGCTTCTGAAATCACTGAGGGTGCTCCTGAAATCACTGCGGGTGCTTCTGAAATCACTGAGGGTGCTTCTGAAATCACTGAGGGTGCTTCTGAAATCACTGAGGGTGCTTCTGAAATCGCTGAGGGTGCTTCTGAAATCACTGAGGGTGCTTCTGACATCACTGAGGGTGCTTCTGACATCACTGAGGGTGCTTCTGACATCACTGAGGGTGCTTCTGAAATCACTGAGGGTGCTTCTGAAATCGCTGAGGGTGCTTCTGAAATCACTGAGGGTGCTTCTGAAATCACTGAGGGTGCTTCTGAAATCACTGAGGGTGCTTCTGAAATCACTGAGAGTCCTCCTGAAATCACTGAGGGTGCTTCTGAAATCACTGAGGGTGCTCCTGAAATCACTGAGGGTGCTTCTGAAATCACTGAGAGTCCTCCTGAAATCACTGAGGGTGCTTCTGAAATCACTGAGGGTGCTCCTGAAATCACTGCGGGTGCTTCTGAAATCACTGAGGGTGCTTCTGAAATCACTGAGGGTGCTTCTGAAATCACTGAGGGTGCTTCTGAAATCGCTGAGGGTGCTTCTGAAATCACTGAGGGTGCTTCTGACATCACTGAGGGTGCTTCTGACATCACTGAGGGTGCTTCTGACATCACTGAGGGTGCTTCTGAAATCACTGAGGGTGCTTCTGAAATCGCTGAGGGTGCTTCTGAAATCACTGAGGGTGCTCCTGAAATCACTGAGGGTGCTTCTGAAATCACTGAGGGTGCTTCTGAAATCACTGAGGGTGCTTCTGAAATCACTGAGAGTCCTCCTGAAATCACTGAGGGTGCTTCTGAAATCACTGAGGGTGCTCCTGAAATCACTGAGGGTGCTTCTGAAATCGCTGAGGGTGCTTCTGAAATCGCTGAGGGTGCTTCTGAAATCGCTGAGGGTGCTTCTGAAATCGCTGAGGCTTCTGAAATCGCTGAGGGTGCTTCTGAAATCGCTGAGGGTGCTCCTGAAATCGCTGAGGGTGCTCCTGAAATCACTGAGGGTGCTCCTGAAATCACTGAGGGTGCTTCTGAAATCACTGAGGGTGCTCCTGAAATCACTGCGGGTGCTTCTGAAATCACTGAGGGTGATTCTGAAATCACTGAGGGTGCTTCTGAAATCACTGAGGGTGCTTCTGAAATCGCTGAGGGTGCTTCTGAAATCACTGAGGGTGCTTCTGACATCACTGAGGGTGCTTCTGACATCACTGAGGGTGCTCTAGTAAAGCCTTTCTGCACTAAGCAACGGCTCCACCATAGCAGTGTACAGTGAGAAATGTATGATTATTTATTTACAAGTCATTTACCAAAAATTGGAATTTCAAAAATATTTAGCTACTCATTGTCTATTAATCTAGTAGTCTATGGAGGACGAGAAATGAAATACGTAAATGCATAAATAAATAAATAAATAAATAAATATAGAAATACATAAATAAATAAATGAAGAAATAAATATAGAAATGCATAAATAAATGAATAAATAAATAATTAAATGCTGAAATAAATAAATAAATGCAGAAATTAATAAATGAATAAATAAATAATTAAATGCTGAAATAAATAAATAAATAAATGCAGAAATGAATAAATGAATAAATAATTAAATTCTGAAATAAATAAATGCAGATATGCATAAATGAATGAATACATAAATAAATAAATTTGTCAAAAGTATAATTTTTAATTGTGCTATTTTTGTATCATTTGCTATACCATAGCCTACTTTTTCTACATTTATTTGTGTATTTCTACATTTATTTATGCATTTATTTATGCATTTCTACATTTATTTATTTATGTGTAGGTAGGTATGCTAATAAGGTAGGCGGTCCTAACCTCTCTCAATGCAGGATTGGTCAAACAGGATCGTTATCGTCGTTACGGCTGCCGCTGTACCAGAGCCATCTGGGCTGTTACTGTGGATAGTTTTGTTTAATATGGCGGGATTTAAAAGTATCCTTGCTAATGATTTGCGTTTAATAGCAAATGATATAGATCATGCACCAAGCGACTACCTTCTGTTTCGTTTGGAATGTGTAGTCGATGATTTAGTTCAGCTCAGTGCTGATATGGATGTTAGGTATGGTGGACGTCCCATGTTTGTCTCCGTTTCTGAGCGCATGTGAAGCTGGCCTGCTGCGTCTTGAAGACCGCTTGAACAGCGGTTCACATGTTCATGGTTCACATGTGCTCAGAAACTTTACCTGGATATTTTCTTTTCAGATGGAGGAGGACTGCTCTCTCCCTTGCTTCAGTTCTAGCCTTGCAGATTAGTTGGCCTCGGAGTTCACGGTCAACATCTTTAAGGGTAGACTGGTAGTCTGAATCAGATTCTTGCCATCTCCCAATCTGGTGTTTTTTTTCCATGTTCTGCAGAGAGTCCTCAATTCTACAATGATCAGCAAATAAATCTTATTAATTGTTATTTATACACTTGCTCAGAGAACGGTAACAGACAGATTACTTCTTACTTACTCCGTTTCACACTCCATGTCCGACTCATGAGTCCCAGATCTATACATTACAAAAAACAAAACACAGCACAAAAATTCAGTACCAAGCAGAAAGCATTACTGTGGTACACCTGCCCAAACAGTGTATACGTTATAAGGGAGGCCTTGGTAGTAATTGATTACTAATCACACCATATTAAATTACTGCAGTATTACAGCAACTCTTAATTCATAACCATTGTGACAGTTTCTTTCAAAACTATGCTGTTGCTGTAATAACACCTAGGCTTCCATGTTGAAGTACATCAGCAGAGCACTTAAAGATGGCTGTAATTACTATATAGTCTTACATAAACACATTGAACTCTTACTTGAACTTATAGAACTGAATCAGCTTGATGATGTAGTCCCTTTTCCATCTACAGACAGTGTCTGGAGAACAGATAAAGACATTACTACTGATTGTATTTCATTACTGTACACGGAAAGTTAAGTATAATATATTTGCAATATCTTTACTAATAATATTCATGATCTTCATACTGTATTCAAGACATTCATGCGTTCACTTTAGTTGCTTACTTATTGGTTTCTGTTTCTGTTGGGCTAGCTCCATCTCCCTTTTCATCCACTTCTCCATGTCTCCCTCAGAAACCAACACTATACAACAAAAATAACAGGAAACAAGACAACATCAATACTGCATACTCCGCCTGTAAATGGAATCTAAAATTCTCCCATTTACAACTATTGTTACCTGCTTCTTATGTGCACTGTTTACCTGGTGCCTCTCTGATGACTGATGAGATCTCTTCTTGAGCGAGAATCGATATTTTCTCTGCTCGGTCAAGTCTTTGCAGGAGCTGTATCTCTGCAAAGACAGTTTGATTTACTTATGCTGACCAATTTGTGAGTGATCAGCTTCACTCCTGAAAATATAAAATGTATAAACAATGAACCACCAACACAGAATTTGTATAGGTTATGCAGCAGTGGACAAACCTAGGTCAGTTGATTACCACCGTCCATAATGCAAAAGGACATCAGTCAACAGGTCAAGGCGATGAGATGGAGTCATCTCCTTTGTGACTCTGGCAAATCTTCAGAGGAAAGACCACAGCCTTTCCATTCCTTCCCCATCTGTGAGCCCAAACCCATCGAGCCGCCTAGTGCTGTACTTGATCTGTGATTAAAGCAAAGTGGGAGAATATCACAGATACTGACACTGAGCATGATCCAGATCAAAAAGCTTCATTCAGACAGAATCATTCCTATAGAAATGCTGTGTAAATAATTTGCTTAGAGTAATCAAATAGTCCGCTTACCGTGTTCATATTGTGTGTGTTTGGTGTGTGTGTGTGTGTACATATGCTTGCTGTGTGTCATGTGATGTTTTCCTCTCCTCACACTGCTGTGGTCTACGGAGTGTTCCTGCTCTGCTGGCTTTTTTTAGTGCATAATTATTGCCCCGGTTCTCTCACACCTACTGTGTGTTACTTGAGTGGAGTGTAATGCTTTCACCTTGACCATTCAGACAGGGCTTGGCGCAGGAGAGGGCCTAGGTGTAGCTTATATTATTTTATAAATCAGAAAAAATATCGAAGCTGTTAATTTTATTACTTTATATTCATGTAGTAATTATACAAATTAGATAGTAATCTGCATAAAACATGAAGAAAAAGAAAACAAATTTGGTTATAACAACCATCTGCTTATAGTGATTTGACCCGGACAGATGTGAGATGAGCGGTTTCCACTGTATTGTCCTAAAGGGTGCATCTCTAAAACAAGTTTAGACAAACACAAGGTGGGAAAAATGCTAGATTAAAGATTACTTTTAGGCACATCTACTTAATTTCAGCCGTGCAGTTGATAGACAGGAAAATGGAGGCCAAACAGGGAGTGAATGATGTGTGACTCAGGTCCTGATGTCTCTATAAATTCAGTGAATTACCTGGCAGGGCAATTTGTGTCCATAAACATGAAATGCTGGTACAGCCAAGGAGATGTTGTGAGGTATGTCCTTCCCTGATTTCTGATTGAACACAGTAAGGCATAATTTTGAGTAAATGTGTCAAGGTCTTTTCTCAAAACAATAATTCAGTTTTATACAGAAAAAAAAGTACTTGCATGCAAATGTGAGGCAACAACACAGGCAATGTCATACACTACTCGCAGGTGTATGTTCTTGCCCTCACATCTTCGAAGTAGCTCATCGATGACATACAGGGGATAGGCTAATCTTTTTCAACACAAATGTTAATGATGACACTGTATAACTGAGGAAAAGTAAAAAATAATTATACAATCTCCAGCATCAAATTAAATACCTAAATACTCAAAAAGGACACTCAAAATGTTCAAAAAAAATATATTTTTTTCTTATATTAGTGAAGATTAGAGAATGGTGGCAAAGTTAAAATTTGGTATTGTTTTGGAATCACCCATATACATTCCATGAGGTTCATGTATGGCCCCACTTTATATTAGGTGGCCTTAACTACTATGTACTTACATCAGAAAACAAGTTCAATTTACTTATTGTGTACATATTGTATTGCACACACTTTTGCTGATATTGAGGTGGGATACGGGTAGGGTTAGGGACAGGTGTGGTGGTGTGGGTAAGTTTAAGGGTAGGGTTAGGGACAGGTGTGGTGGTGTGGATAAGTTTAAGGTTAGGGTTAGATGTAAGGGAAGGGTCAACTGTGTAATTACAAATGTTACTACAGAAATTAATTACAGACGTAATTACATGCAGGTATTTTTACAAATGTAAGTACACAATAAGTGCATTGAATCAAATGATTAATTTAAATGTTAGTACATAGTAGTTAAGGCCACCTCTTATAAAGTGGGTCCAAATATATATATAAAAAAACAAGTAAAATATATTTTATGTTAGGGTCATGCTATTCGAAGCATTTTATGAATAGGAAGAATCAAACAGGGGAATTATCATTCTGGAACACTATCTGGGTCAAACACTGGGTCAATAGTCAGAGATGTCACTAATGTGGCATAGACTTGCCGTTCTCCTTGGCTCATGTTGATAAACATTAGGGGCATTTCATGACGACAAGAGGCTCCAAACACTCCAGTAACATCGAGCTTCTTTGCTTGTTTTTGTGACCTCAGCACGTTGCCAGCCTTGAAGTTACTGCAGTCCTAAAGATTTACGGAAACATAGATTTCGACACTGCATTTCGTTGCCTTGTACTTGTACTTGTGTAATGACAATAAAGTTGAAGCTAATCTATCTAATCTAATCTTTATGGGAGGAATAATTATCTTTTTTCATGAGTTAAATTAATACTTCATGGACTCAGTCTGCAACTATGACTAACCTCGTGAGGCTTTGAGCTGTCAACATGTGATAGAAGGTATTATTGAAAACAGTATTATTTTAGTCATTAATTATGAAAGTATATTATAAACAGTGTTCAGTGGAAGAATGTCATTAAAATGTTGTCATGACATTTGCAAAAAGGCTTTGTCCATTTAACAAAATGTAGACTTTAGTGACTGCACTCTTGCAGAAACAGTACCACCAAGATCCATGAAAATCTTCTGAATTAATTTGAAAGTTCAGTTCTCCTGGATACTCCATATTCAGTGCATACATGTGTCTGAACAAGTAAGCGAATGCTGCTGGCTGATCAGTAATGTCCTCAAGAACAATGGCCTCTTCCAGGATTATGGCGAAATTGGTCACAGTTGGTAGTGATGTAACCGTGGCAACATCATCTTCGACCAGTTTCCGATCTTTACACCTTTGGTGCTGTGATCCACAAGATCAGTATCCTGGGAGATACAATTGATAGGAGGGGATATTAATGGAAGTGTACATTTAAATATAACAACATTATTAATTATTATTGTGTAAATAAACTGATTAAATTTAAAACATACATAGTTTAAAAAAGCACTTAGAAATGGGGTACAAAAATGATAATTTACCAGACATATCTTGAGTAAAGAGATTTCATGCGGGAAAAGTGTCAATCCCTCAAGAGCTGTTCTTTTCCGATGTGTGGTAATGTCACTCACCTAAAAGGAAAAAAAGTATATATATATATACACATTTTGATTATAAAATCTGCAGGTGCTCTACGACCTTAACTCTTATTAATTAGAAATAGGGATATCAACTGCTTTGGGAGGTAAAGGTACAGAACACCCAAAAATGATTATTATGTCATCTTTTACTCTCCCTCATGTAACAGAATGTACAGATTGCTCTTTTCCATATAGTGGCATCAAAAAATGTAAAATATTTTTTTTCTCTCAATAAAACATGCACTGTTTCCCAATTGACACAACTGCTTTGAGTGAAAAACAGACTGATATTATGAAGTTTATAATATTGAAAACTGATATTAAGTTATTTACTACCTATTTCACGCATTACCGCCACCTACTGTGAACTTGATCTAGAGACTCTAGCGCCAACCCTTCAAAAGCGCCGTAGCTCAAGTAACAGAAGTCTTAAACTGCGCATGCGTTCTGGGTTCAAACTGCGCATGCGCTAACAAACTTCATTGAAAACGGCTCGGGTTATGTATATAACCCTTGTTCCCTGAGAAAGGGAACGAGCACTGCATCGGTAACGACGAATTTGGGGACACTCCCTAAGCAACAGCGCGTCTGAAGTATGAATGAAATCAGGCCAATCCTGATTGGTGTTGCGTCATGACGTAACTATGACGGCATACCCGGAAGATACATATAGGGCAGCCCAGGCATAGTAATGGCAGTTATCGCGATGAAGCATGCGCTCCAGGCCTGCCGAGGTGTGGCGACGAGATGCAGTGCTCGTTCCCTTTCTCAGGGAACAAGGGTTATATACATAACCCGAGCCGTTCCCTTTCGAGGGAACTCCCACTGCATCGGTAACGACGAATTTGGGGAACGAGTGCCCACTAGGCCACACCGACGGTAGTACCAGTCCTAGTGTGAAGCCGGAAACCGGGCACAGCTAGGACTGGAGTACCCTAGCACCGGGCGTCGCAGGGAGGTGCAGACTATAAAACCTAATAAAGGTGTGTGGAGTAGCCCATCCGGCCGCCTCGCAAATGTCCTGCAAGGGGACCCCAGAAAGGAGGGCCACCGAAGAGGCCATGCCCCTGGTGGAATGTGCCCTCACGGCCATAGGTGAAGGCAGGTTGCGCACCTGATAGGCCGTGGCTATTGCCTGGACAATCCAGTTACTAATAGTCTGGGTTGACGCAGGCAGCCCCTTCTTAGATGAACCAAAACACACTAATAGCTGCTCAGACTTCCTCCACTGCGCAGACTTCTCCACATATAATTTAAGGGCTCTGACCGGGCAGAGCAGGTGAAGCCTCCCTTCTTCCGCCGTCACGTGAGGCGGAGGATGAAATGCCTGAAGAACCAAAGGCCTGACCACGTTTGATGGCACCTTGGGCACATAACCGGCCCTAGGGTGTAAGATGGCCTTCACTTCGCCAGGGGCAAACTCCAGGCAAGTCGGCGTAAGCGCCAAGGCCTGAAGGTCCCCCACCCTCCTCAGAGAAGTGATGGCTAAGAGAAAGGCCATCTTAAGGGTCAAGCTCTTTGGGTCTGCTGACTCTAGTGGCTCGAAGGGGGCCTCAGCCAATCCCTCGAGAACCACTGCCAGGTCCCAGGTTGGGACTCTGGACCGAGCCGCAGGCCTCATCCTCCGAGCCCCACGGAGGAACCGTACAACCAACTGGTGCCTACCCAAAGGCCCATCACCCAACGGTGTGTGGAAAGCCCCAATGGCAGCCACGTACACCTTGAGTGTGGACGGGGTAAGCCCTGCAGAGAAACGATCTTGGAGGAACTCCAGCACTGAAGCCACTGGGCAGTTAACTGGGTCCACCTCACGCTCTCTACACCAAGTGGAAAACACATTCCACTTGAGGCTGTACAGTCTCCTAGTAGATGGAGCCCTGGAACTGAGTAAGGTCTCGATCACATCGGCCGGCAGGCCAGCCTCTAGGTATCTGGCCCCCTCAGGGGCCAGACCCAAAGGTTCCACAACTCGGGCCGGGGGTGAAATATCGAGCCCCCTGCCTGAGACAGGAGATCCCTCCTCAGAGGAATCTCCCAGGGTTGACCTGCCAGCAGAGATATGATGTCCGAGAACCAAACCCGAGTCGGCCAACGTGGCGCCACCAGAAGCAGGTTGGCGCCTTGTCGACGGACCCGCTCCAGGACTCCCGGGAGCAGAGCGATCGGGGGAAATGCATACAGACGTAGCCTCGGCCATGTCTGCACCATGGCATCCAGCCCCAGAGGGGCCGGATGCGTGAGAGAAAACCACAGTGGGAAGTGGGTCGTCTCTCGAGACGCAAATAAATCCACTTCCACTGGGCCAAACCTCTCGCACATGGCCTCCACCACCTCCGGGTGGAGTCGCCATTCCCCGGGCCTCAGCCCCTGCCTCGACAGGATGTCTGCTCCCTGATTTTGGACCCCCGGGACATACATTGCCCTGATGGACAACAGTTTCCCTTGGGCCCACAGGAGGATCTGATGCGCCAGTCTGCATAGAGGGCGCGATCTGAGACCCCCCTGCCGGTTGAGGTACGCTACGACAGACGTATTGTCTGTCCGTACCAGGACATGGTGACCGCCGAGGTCCGGGAGAAAGCTCCTGAGAGCTTTGTAGACCGCCATCATCTCCAGGCAATTTATGTGCCAGGAGGAATGACGGCCCTCCCAAGGGCCCCTCGCAAAGCGGCCGTCCATGACCGCGCCCCAACCAGTGAGGGAGGCGTCTGTTGAAACGGATTTCCGGCAACAGGACGCTCCCAACACTGGCCCCTGGGACAGAAACCAAGGTTCTTTCCATATGGCTAGGGAACGAAGGCAAACGCGCGTTACCCTGATCATACGGAACGGGTTCCCCCTGGGGGAAAACCCCTTGGTTTTCAGCCACCACTGTAGAGGTCTCATGTGCAGCAGGCCAAAAGGTATTACGTTGGACGCTGCTGCCATGTGACCCAGCACCCTCTGGAAGTGCCTGACAGTGATGCTGTGGCCTAGCCTTAATCCTGAGACCATCGCCCGCGTGGTCTTGACTCGTGCGGGGGCTAATTGCGCCCGCATCGAAGTCGAATCCCACACGACTCCCAGGAACGTTGTTCTCTGGGATGGCGTCAACACACTCTTCTTGGTGTTGAGTCTCAGCCCCAAGCACTTTATGTGGGCCAGAACGACATCTCGATGCCGAACCGCCATATCGTACGATTGGGCCAGAATGAGCCAATCGTCGATATAATTCAGTACACGGATGCCCTGGAGTCTCATTGGAGCCAGAGCTGCATCCATGCACTTTGTGAATGTGCGTGGGGAAAGAGCTAGACCAAAGGGAAGCACTCGGTATTGGTACGCCTCGCCCCCGAAAGCGAACCTCAAGAGCTTCCTGTGACATGGAAGGATGGATATATGGAAGTATGCGTCCTTCAGATCTATCGTGACGAACCAGTCCTCGGACTGGATCTGACTCACGATAGTGGGGATGGTGAGCATTGTGAACCTGAACCTCATCAGAGATCGGTTCAAATACCTCAGATCCAGAATAGGACGCAACCCTCCATCCTTCTTTGGAACTATGAAGTACCGGCTGTAGAACCCGGACTCCCTCTCTGGCGGGGGAACATACTCTATGGCCCCCTTTACCAGCAAGGATTTTACTTCCTGTTCCATAACCCGAACCCGCTCTGGTTCCACCACAGTCCATGTCACTCCACAAAATTTTGGTGGAGGGTGACTGAACTGCAGTCTGTAACCTTTTTCTACAGTACGCAGGACCCACGTAGAAATACTCGGAAGGCGTTTCCACACGCCGAGATAATCTACTAAGGGAACCAGCCTCTCGAGGCTGGCTTCGGGTATCAACCGAGCCTTGTCCCCAACCCCCTGAAGCGGCGAACCGGCAGGGAGCAGTTGGGGACAATTTTCGGTGTACGGACGTGTTAACTGCCCAGTCGCAAGTCCTCCCGGAGGCGGCTGGAGCAGTGAACGTCCGCGGGAAACCGATGTGGCCCGAAGCGTCTGTGACGGCGGGATTACCAAATCGATTTCCCGAGAGCGCCGCGGCGGGGACAACCTCGGTTGTTCCTGCGCGGGGGGGACCGCTCTTTGAAGTCCAGCCGAAGCTAGGACTTCTTCCCAGCAGCCTTCCTAGCCTGAAGGACGTTTCTCAAATCGCCCATAGGTGCGGAAGCCTGCTGGTGCGAGCGCCGCCTCTGTTGCCAAGCTCCAGGAGGAGGGGCTCGAGAGGCGACGCTCTGCTTTTGCACCTGCCGGTGCGAGGAACTGGTGGACGGCTGAGGCTGCCCGCTGGAGGCAGCCTTCCCTTTGGAGCGACGAGGGAGATATTGGCGGAAAGCTGCTGACTGCTTCCTCGCCTCCTGAAATCTGTCGACGACGATATTAACAGCGTCGCCGAACAAACCAGAAGGCGAGATCGGGGAATCCAGAAGGAAGGTTTTATCCTTCTCCTTCATCCCCGATAAATTCAGCCATAGATGTCTCTCCACAGTCACCATGGATGCCATAGAGCGGCCCACAGCGCGGGCCGTCTCCTTGGTGATGCGGAGAGACAAATCCGCAGTCTTCCGGAGCTCCAATATGTCCCCCGGAGAGGGACCCTCACCCTCGTCCAACTCCTTCAGGATGTCGGCCTGGTAGGCTTGCAAGATGGAAAGTGTATGCAAGGAACTACCAGCCCGCCCAGCCGCCATATAGGCTCTGCCCACCAAGGCTGAGGTGTCCCTGCAGGGCTTGGTGGGCAGTACCGGGGCTTTCAGCGACGATGCCGATTCGGGAGAAAGATAGCCCGCGAGCGCATCTTCCACCCGCGGCATCGTCCCGTATCCGGCTTCACGCGCCCCCAGGACATTAGAATAGTCCAATACCGGGGGATTGGAAACGCGTGCCGAATACGGCTTTTTCCAAGACTTGCACAACTCGTTGTGCAAATCCGGGAAAAAAGGCAAACCCCGGCGAGGTGTTTGAGCCCGGCGTGAAAGGAATCGGTCATCCAGCCTGCTTGGTGGCTGGATTTCCTCATTTTCCTGTGGCCAATCTAATCTTAATTTGGCCACCGCACGGGTCAAAACCTCGACCAGTTCCTCTTGAGCGGGTGGGTGAAGTGGCGACTCATCTGGTGCTTCACCGCCCGCTTCGATGTTCACCTCATCTGGTTCCTCGGAACCAGAGAGAATGAACATCGGATTCTCCACCCCGGGGGAAGAAGCCGCAGCGCGGGCTTCCACACGGGGAGGGAGAATCTCGGAATCATCAGACGAAGTTTGGGAAGGTGCCTCAGCAGTCCCAAACCTGTCTGACAGATCCCGCTGTGAGCCCCAGGATCTGCGACGCCGCTTTGCCTCGGCAACAGCAGGTCCAGAACCAGAGGGCTCACGAGGCTGGCCGGCCTCATCGAACACGGCCAGCCGAGAACGCAAGAGCCTGAGTGTGAGCCGCTCACAATGTTCACAGGCGGCTCCCTCGAGAGCCGCCTGAGCATGCTCCACACCCAGGCACTGAACACAAAGCGAGTGTGTGTCCGAGCCCGACATGTAGCGGGGACACGGGTGCACACACTGCTTGAAGTCCCTTGCCTTCTCAGTCGCCATCTCACACACTTTCTTTTTCACACAACGAACAACAATAAATAGACAGACAGATTTCACAAAGAGCGCTATGCTGAAGAGCGATAACTGCCATTACTATGCCTGGGCTGCCCTATATGTATCTTCCGGGTATGCCGTCATAGTTACGTCATGACGCAACACCAATCAGGATTGGCCTGATTTCATTCATACTTCAGACGCGCTGTTGCTTAGGGAGTGTCCCCAAATTCGTCGTTACCGATGCAGTGGGAGTTCCCTCGAAAGGGAACTAAAATTATTTAGTATGATCAACAATTGCACATTGCACGTTTTTAACATTTAAGGGACGAATTTGTTGAATGAACTTAATATGATGCATGAACACTTCCAATCAAAATATCTCAATTTACTGTTTTATGTTTATTTGGAGAACTTTTAATTAGTTGGCTTTTTTACAGTGTGTTGACTTGGCCTCCAAATTCCCCAGATCTCAATCCAATCGAGCATCTGTGGGATGTGCTGAACAAACAAGTCCGATCCATAGCGGCCAAACCCCGCAGATTATGGGACTTATGGGATCTGCTGCTAACATCTTGGTGCCAGATACCACAGCACACCTTCAGGGGTCCAGTGGAGTCCATGCCTCGACGGGTCAGGGCTGTTTTGGCAGCAAAAGAGAGACCAACACAATACAACGTTGTTAAAACACAAATGACACCTCTATAACGTAGACAACGAGCCGCAACCTAATGTTCCTCAAAACCAGCCTTATAATATGAGAGAGAAGTGCGAAGGGACCGTCAGCAAAGTGCAAAACCCGAAAAGCGAAACTACAAAATAGGCAATAACAATGTTACACTTTGTAGTGTCTCCAAATTCAGTTTACACATCAATGCTCTCCTACTGGTCATACTACAACACTTAGTTTAATAAAATGTCTTATGCATAATTTATGATTATTATAAAATAAAATCAATACTTTCACTGTTGTTAAAAAAAATATTCAATAACTTTACTGTTATACAGTGTAATCAGTAAGCAATTATCATACAAAAGCTATGGTTGCAACTAATGTATTTTAGCTGGGTACCAATATCATTTGTGTAAAGAATAGGCCTACTTAGCTATGTGCTATTACTTTTATTATTTTTTTTGTGCTATTATTTGCCAAACTAAGCGTTGTAGTATAACCAGCAGGAGAGCAGTGATGTGTGAACTGAATTTGGGGACAGTACAGCAGAGGTGGACAAAGTACACAACTTCATTACTTGAGTAAAAGTAAAAATACTATTGGTTAAATATTACTCCATTACAAGTGAAAGTTGTAAAGATAGATTTTTACAACAGAGGAATCATCCTGACAAGCTCAGGGATTCAAGCTCAATTGTGTCATGTTTGAAAAGACTGAAGATGTTTTAAAGGAAGAGCAGCTTTCTGTCATCATTTACTCATCATGTCGTTCTGAACCTGAGGGACTTTCTTCAGTGGATCACAAAAGACATTCAGAAATTCATACAAATATTTCTTCTTTGGTCCACTTGTATAGTCTATATATTAAACAATGAGATGAAACACAATCAGACACACATGAACCCAACACACCGAATACAGGGACGAATGTAAATGTGTGAATACAGGAGGAGCTCTGACATCACTGTAGTTCAGAGAGAGATTCAGAGAAAGTGAAACTAACTTGATCAGCCACAATATGGACGCCTGAGACGATCAACCTCTTCAAACAACAGAATATTTATTGATCCGCTCAAAGAGTCTTGTGGACACATCTGATCCTCACAGGTAATGATAGAAATATAAGAGAGATTGAGCTGAACAGGTTTCTAATGGAAGTGATCTGGTTTAGTGGGTTTATGTCAAACTGGGATAAGTTGAACAGAACCAGGTTTAATCATGTCAAATACTCGACTACTTTAGTTGTTTACTGCACTGAAATGTATCAGAATTGTATTAAAAGCATGTCATTTGATTGGTTGTAAAGCAAAGTTTGGTGTTTCTGTGATTTTGTCACATTACAAAAAGACTAAAGAAACAGGAAGTAAAATGAACTGCAGACAGACTTGACAAACCTGCTAAAATCACATTTACATTAAAGATTAAAACTATACCTAGTCATACAAGCTACACTTGGTCACACAATATTTATGTTTATTTTGTGGAGATATATATATATATTTGTAAACATGTGACCTACTTTGTACTGTTTCTGATGTAAACAGAAGGTCAAAGTTCAGATTGTTCAGTGAGTTTATGAGTCTCTCACTGTATGAGGAGTGATTGTGTTTCTCTCACTATCAATGAGATTTTAACACTTTAATAAAAATATTTATTAAATGGTCATGAGAGAATATGAAGTAACCCCAAATCTGACTTTTGAGGCAAGATTTCATTTAAACTTCAGTGAACAAATACAGGAGCGAATGGGCTTAGATCGGTCTTATCAGTCTATTGGTCATAATTTATATTTTGATATATTTTAATTTCTTTAAATGGCTTGAAGAGGGAAAGAACAATGGCAGAATCTTCACCAACATCAACAAAAGCAAGAGAAACCAGGAGACGCAGTATTGACCTTGTTCATCCATGTAAGTCAATAACCCAGAAAAGAATGAATTAGTGCATGAATGACTTTAACTCTTCTCATATGGTGATATTTCAAATGTACAGTTGAGGAATATACAGTACTACTGCACATTAATGCTCTGATCAGCTTGTCTGGGTTCATTTTGCAGTAATGACCAGCTTATACATGATCTCTTATATATTTGAGAAATCATATTTGACCAAATTCATGAGGCGAATCATGGGATTCTTTTAAACTTGATTATTTTCCTTCTCTATCTGCTCTAACTCATCCGTAAAATAAAATCATCTTCATCATTTCAATAATTTACACAGAAGCTCTCCAAACAAAATGTCTCTGCATGAGAAACTTGAATTCTGTGTTTTTCAAGTGTCTCCAAACTTTAGACTAGTAGTGATTTCTCTTCTTCATTTCTCTCTCCAGTGATGTCTTCCTCCAGCGGTCGACTGACGGAGGAGCTTCAGTGCTCTATATGTCTGGACGTGTTCACTGATCCAGTCACCACTTCCTGTGGACACAACTTCTGCAAGACCTGTCTGAATAAGTGCTGGGACAACAGCCAGACCTGCAACTGTCCATATTGTAAAGAAACATTCAAACACAAACCTGATCTCAAGATTAACACCACACTCAGAGAAGTTGTAGATCACTATAAAAAGAAAAATCCTGAGAAAAAACCTGAAGTTCTTAAAAAACCTGAAGTTGTGTGTGACCTCTGTGAGGAAAGAAAGCTGAAAGCCCTGAAGTCGTGTCTGGTGTGTCAGAGCTCTTACTGTGAATCTCACCTGGAGCCTCATTTGAGAGTGGCAGGTTTAAAGAAACACAAACTGATCAATCCTGTGAGTAATCTGGAGGACTATATCTGTCAGAAACATGAGAGACCTCTGGAGCTGTTCTGTAGAGATGATCAGACGTGTGTGTGTCCGATCTGCACTGTAACAGACCACAAGAACCACAACACTGTTCCTATAGAAGAGGAGAGTGAAGAGAAGAAGGTAGAAGTTACTGACAAAACTATTTTAAAGGCTCTTATCATGAAGAATCACATGTTCTTTAATATAAATGAATCAGTTTTGAAAACATATTGTGTTGTTCTGTGTCTATAGACTCAACTGATGAAGACACAGAAAGACGTGCAGCAGATGATCCAGGACAGAGTCAAGAAGATTCATGACGTCAAACACTCAGCAGAAGTCAGAAAAGTGAGTTTTAAAATAATGTCATTATATGAAGTTCTCTACACAGATCCAGGAGGAGCCAGACCCGTCGATCATCATTATGAATGTATATAAGCAGCCGGCATTGCGCCGCCCCAGCAACAATTCTTCCAGAATATTTCAGTTGAGGGATTTTGCTCTAGAGCTCTGGAGGTTGACGTCACGCAGCCTAAACTCCAGGGGCAACCAGGGGGCGCTAGAGCGGCTGTAGCATTGGTATCTATAAAATAATTTAAACCCGGGCTGTTTAAACCTTACTATTTCAACATGATGGACAGCTGATGTGCGCCAGGATGCCAGAACAGGTGGGGGAAAGCAAATGGGAAATCATTTTATCACAGTAAGTTGTTGAAATGCCGTGAATTTCAGTTTATTCTTCATTCTTAACTACTTTTGCCTCACGTACCTAATGATAAAAATAAGTTTCCATTAAATACGATACTTAATCGTGAATAACAGAAGTGCTTTTATATATAAATAACATCAAGAAAGGCTATTTGAAACTAAATTAAGGATCAATAAATAAATAAATACTGAAACAAAAATAAGAAATGACATCTATTGATTATGATTTTATTTGACATGCACAACACGGACTGATGGAACAGATGCACACAGCGCCGCTGTTTTGGACGGGTTCGTGTTAACCGCTAGTTTTGAATTGTTTCGTTTAAAAGTAGACATTTCTCACGTCTGTGAGACGCACTCCAGTTCACATGCAATGCTATTAATGTCGCTGACGCCTCCATGTCACGATTATATTGACTGCTATATTTCCTAATTTTTAATTAAATCCAGCCAATTGGTTTATGAAACATTGATTAAAATTAAGATGAAATTTATACAAAACTAAATTAATTTTAAAGAAAGACTTTATAGGAAACAAAATTCAATGAAGTTCTCAAAATCCATGTCCCCAGACATATGCACATCTGATTATGTAGCCTTACTCATGCTGCTCACTTTTTATAATCAACATATGAAATTAAAATAATAATAATATTTAAACATAGCCTAACTATAAAACTAAATAGCTGCGTTGTCTTTAATCCTCTGTCCAAAGAAGTCGTCGGCGCCTTCTGATGGATTTTTTCCTTTATGACAGCGGAAACAATTCACAATACTCCGTCATTTTTAGCCATATAGATCATTGCAAGACATAATCATAAACAGTAAACTGTCTACTTTTATTTGTGTACACTCACAATAACAGCAAAGGCCGTGAACTCAGGGAACAGATTATTTTGCACTCCACTCCAAACGCTGTCTTCATTTCAAAAATGTATTTTGTTTATTAAATGCAAAGGTTTTCATTTCAAAAGCATTTCTAAATTCAGTTAATATTTATTACAAACGAAATTCCGAGCAAAAATAACAAAGTGGTAAAAAAAAAACCTTTGAGTTACCACCATGCAAATTCAAACATTTCGCTCTTCTCTATATGTGGCAGTGCGTCACAATAACCTTACCTGGCGTACGTAAAAGTGGATCATTCTTTACAGATTATGGTATGTTTGGACAGAAGACGAGACCGAGTTCTTTTTTAAACTCATAAAAGACAATAGAAGAGAAAATGCCACAATCGACTTTTAGAAAATCGCAAAAGTGTTGTGCAAATCTGTAATGGAAACACGGCTACTGGTGCGCTTTAGCAGGACCAAACCATTTCATGCAGATACAGGGGGGTGGTCGGTCAATATGGATGTTTACTTTTTTGTCAATGGGGATATGTAACTTTTATTGCCAAAATAAGTAGACATCATTCATTTTATTATTATTTGAAATATTGAGTGATGATGGTTTATTTGATTAGTTTTCACCTATTTGTTGGGGCCCCTGTCAGTCTGGCCCTGGCCCTGAATACTGAACTGGGGAGCTGATTGAGACGCGGCCAAAGTCTGTAATGTAAAACAAGAGCGTATTGATGCAGTTCCGTCTGCCTGCTATTATATCAGTTAATGTTACTCCTGATCGGAGGCTTCTGTAAATATTTAGTTTATACGTAGATTTAGGCTTCAACTAAGTTTAATGGTGCAACGCAAACATATTTATGAGTGCAGAAGTTGTAACTTAGTGCCCATTTACGTCAAAACTAGGCTAGTTGTAACTTGCGCACAGCTGGTGCTACAGGTGTCCTGACAGGAAAGCTATCCGTTCCTTTATCGATACACGTGAAAAGCACCCCGGGGGCATTATAGGGATCTGTTATGATTAGTCTATTAAGTTTTGCTATGTACAAGTCTATGTCTTTTGAATTAAAGTGCGCAGTGAACTCCGTTGCCTTGAAACTCATGCTGGCGCGGCTGTTCTTGCCAAAATGGCGTCGTAAACAGAATGGGTCACGTGACCTCTGGAGCTCTATAGTATAGTATGAGCAATAGTAACACTGACTCTTGTCTTATCAAACTCCACTAATCATTGGTTGATTGTCCTGGTTGAGCAGAGAAACACAGAGGAGGAGAAAGCAGCCCGTGTTGAGCTCTTCACTGATCTCATCCGCTCCATTGAGAGATGTCAGACTGAACTGCTGGAGATGATGGAGGAGCAGCAGAAAGCAGCAGAGAAACAGGAGGAAGAGCTCATTGAAGAGCTGGAGCAGGAGATCACTGAGCTAAAGATGAGAAACACTGAGCTGGAGCAGCTCTCACACACTGAAGATCACCTCCACCTCCTACAGGTCAGTCAACATCTCTCTGATCAATGATAATGCAGTATATGACACCATAACACTCCCCATGCTGAAGGATTTCTCCTCTCTCCTGCTGTAGATTTACTCATCCCTGTGCAGCTCTAGAAACACCAGGAACTGGCCTGAGATCAGTGTGAAGACTGATGAGAGTCTGGAGACTCTGAGGAGAGCTCTGACTCAACTGCAGGACACTCTACAGGAGAAACTCACACTAACTGGTACGACAATATCAAATACACTATACAGATACATATATTCATCATCTTTAAACATCAGCAGTGTTGGGGAACGTTACTTTTAAAAGTTATGCGTTACAATATTGCGTTAGTCTCTAAAAAAGTAACTAATTGTTACTTAGTTCATTTTTTTGGGAAAAACATTGCATTACATTTTCTTGCTTGTTTGTTTTTAATAACTAAAAAACAGGAGACCTATTTTGGCAAATGTCAAGGCCTTTTCACAACTAAAGTGTAATAATAATCCTGAGGCTGAAGGAAATGCAGATTCACGTCTGTACAGTAGAGGCTCAAACTAACCTTTCAGCTGTGAAGAAGGAAACTCAAGACTCTTACTTCAAGAATAAAAAACAACAAAAAATGAAACACAAATGTGATGTTTATCTAAAGTAATTTTGCTTATAAGGATAGTTGAAATGGATCATCGAAGGTACAGCAGCCAATCACAGCAGTGGGTGTTTACACTAAAGTCTCACAGCAGCCAATCACAGCAGTGGGCGTTTACACTAAAGTCTCACAGCAGCCAATCACAGCAGTGGGCGTTTACACTAAAGTCTCACAGCAGCCAATCACAGCAGTGGGCGTTTACACTGAAGTCTCACAGCAGCCAATCACAGCAGTGGGCGTTTACACTGAAGTCTCACAGCAGCCAATCACAGCAGTGGGCGTTTACACTAAAGTCTCACAGCAGCCAATCACAGCAGTGGGCGTTTACACTGAAGTCTCACAGCAGCCAATCACAGCAGTGGGCGTTTACACTGAAGTCTCACAGCAGCCAATCACAGCAGTGGGCGTTTACACTGAAGTCTCACAGCAGCCAATCACAGCAGTGGGCGTTTACACTAAAGTCTCACAGCAGCCAATCACAGCAGTGGGCATTTACACAAAAGTCTCACAGCAGCCAATCACAGCAATGGGTGTTTACACTGAAGTCTTACAGCAGCCAATCACAGCAGTGGGCGTTTACACTAAAGTCTCACAGCAGCCAATCACAGCAGTGGGCATTTACACAAAAGTCTCACAGCAGCCAATCACAGCAATGGGTGTTTACAATAAAGTCTTACAGCAGCCAATCACAGCAGTGGGCTTTTACACTAAAGTCTCACAGCAGCCAATCACAGCAATGGGCGTTTACACTAAAGTCTTACAGCAGCCAATCACAGCAGTGGGCTTTTACACTAAAGTCTCACAGCAGCCAATCACAGCAGTGGGTGTTTACACTGAAGTCTCACAGCAGCCAATCACAGCAATGGGCGTTTACACTGAAGTCTCACAGCAGCCAATCACAGCAGTGGGTGTTTACACTGAAGTCTTACAGCAGCCAATCACAGCAGTGGGTGTTTACACTGAAGTCTCACAGCAGCCAATCACAGCAGTGGTTGTTTACACTGAAGTCTTACAGCAGCCAATCACAGCAGTGGGCTTTTACACTAAAGTCTCACAGCAGCCAATCACAGCAGTGGGTGTTTACACTGAAGTCTCACAGCAGCCAATCACAGCAATGGGCGTTTACACTAAAGTCTCACAGCAGCCAATCACAGCAGTGGGCATTTACACTGAAGTCTCACAGCAGCCAATCACAGCAGTGGGCGTTTACACTGAAGTCTCACAGCAGCCAATCACAGCAGTGGGCATTTACACTGGAGTCTCACAGCAGCCAATCACAGCAGTGGGCGTTTACACGAAAGTCTCACAGCAGCCAATCACAGCAGTGGGCCTTTACACTTAAGTCTCACAGCAGCCAATCACAGCAGTGGGCGTTTACACTAAAGTCTCACAGCAGCCAATCACAGCAGTGGGCATTTACACAAAAGTCTCACAGCAGCCAATCACAGCAATGGGTGTTTACACTGAAGTCTTACAGCAGCCAATCACAGCAGTGGGCGTTTACACTAAAGTCTCACAGCAGCCAATCACAGCAGTGGGCATTTACACAAAAGTCTCACAGCAGCCAATCACAGCAATGGGTGTTTACACTAAAGTCTTACAGCAGCCAATCACAGCAGTGGGCTTTTACACTAAAGTCTCACAGCAGCCAATCACAGCAATGGGCGTTTACACTAAAGTCTTACAGCAGCCAATCACAGCAGTGGGCTTTTACACTAAAGTCTCACAGCAGCCAATCACAGCAGTGGGTGTTTACACTGAAGTCTCACAGCAGCCAATCACAGCAGTGGGTGTTTACACTGAAGTCTTACAGCAGCCAATCACAGCAGTGGGTGTTTACACTGAAGTCTCACAGCAGCCAATCACAGCAGTGGGTGTTTACACTGAAGTCTTACAGCAGCCAATCACAGCAGTGGGCTTTTACACTAAAGTCTCACAGCAGCCAATCACAGCAGTGGGTGTTTACACTGAAGTCTCACAGCAGCCAATCACAGCAATGGGCGTTTACACTAAAGTCTCACAGCAGCCAATCACAGCAGTGGGCATTTACACTGAAGTCTCACAGCAGCCAATCACAGCAGTGGGCATTTACACTGAAGTCTCACAGCAGCCAATCACAGCAGTGGGCATTTACACTGGAGTCTCACAGCAGCCAATCACAGCAGTGGGCGTTTACACGAAAGTCTCACAGCAGCCAATCACAGCAGTGGGCCTTTACACTTAAGTCTCACAGCAGCCAATCACAGCAGTGGGTTTTTACACTGGAGTCTCACAGCAGCCAATCACAGCAGTGGGTGTTTGTGAATATGTTTTGGATAAAATTCATTTCAGAAGAAGAAAATCAAACTGATAGACATCAAGGGTTTGAGATGCACATTTGTTCTTCATTAGAGGAGAATTTCAGATCTGTTGCTCAAACAGCTTTAATTTTAAGTTTATTTAATTTCAATATTTATAGATTTATATTTGCTGAATAACATCAGACACAAAAATAACTTTCATAAAACATTTCACCAAACATTTGTAAAGTTAAATCTGTTTGTGAAAAGGAGGAATATTAAGAGCTGAAGCTCAAAGCAATAGTTTCTGTTTGATTCTCTGAATATCAGCAGAGACACACACATTGATCAGATAAAACATGATATTGAGCTCAACTCTTTAAATATAACCTTAAATCTCGTCTATAATTCCACACATAAACATGTCAAAGATCTGATGATGTTTTATTGTCATTAGTCTCTACAGATCTGAAGAGGATGCAGCAGTATGCAGGTACAGTGTGTGTGTGTGTGTGTGTGTGTGTGTGTGTGTGTGTGTGTGTGTGTGTGTGTGTGTGTGTGTGTGTGTGTGTGTGTGTGTGTGTGTGTGTGTGTGTGTGTGTGTGTGTGTGTGTGTGTGTGTGTGTGTGTGTGTGTGTGTGTGTGTGTGTGTGTGTGTGTGTGTGTGTGTGTGTGTGTGTGTGTGTGTGTGCGTGTGTGTGTGTGTGTGTGTGCGTGTGTGTGCGTGTTTGTGTGCGTGTGCGTGTGCGTGTTTGTGTGCGTGAGCGTGTGTGCGTGCGTGTGTGTGTGCGTGTGTGTGTGTGTGCACGTGTGTGTGCGTGTGTGTGATTAAACACTGATTAAATATTACAAACATCATCACAGAATGTGTGTATTGAGTTATGATTCATATTCTCTGTTTTCTCAGTGGATGTGACTCTGGATCCTGATACAGCTCATCCTAAACTCATCCTGTCTGATGATGGAAAACAAGTGAGACATGGAGACATTAGACAGAAACTCCCAGACAAACCACAGAGATTTGATAGATATGGAATTGTCCTGGGAAAGGAGGGATTCTCCTCAGGGAGATTTTATTTTGAGGTGCAGGTGAAGGGAAAGACTGTTTGGACTTTAGGAGTGGCCAGAGAATCCGTTGACAGGAAGGGAAAGATCACTCTGAGTCCCAGTGATGGATTGTGGACTGTGGCTCTGAGGAATGGGAATGAATATTGGGCCTTTGCTGGTCCTCCTGTCTCTCTGTCTCTGAGAGTGAAGCCGCAGCGGGTCGGTGTGTTTGTGGATTATGAGGAGGGTCTGGTCTCCTTTTATGATGTGGAGTCCAGCTCTCATATCTACTCTTTCACTGCTCAGTCTTTCACTGGGAAACTCTATCCATTTTTTAGCCCAGAACCAAATGATGGAGGTAAAAACTCAACTCCTCTGATCATCACACCTGTCAGATACAATAAATGAATTTACAGCCCAATATGAAACAGGAGATGAAAGTATTGATCTTAATAATTAAATCTAAAAACATTATGCATGTGCTGCTATTTTTTAATTTTAATTTGTCAGCTATAATTACATATTTTAATTTTAAAAAATAATTCTTGTTCAATAAATTATTTTTCTCATAAATATTTCATAATTTCATGGCATTTTTTCTCTCATCTCTACTCGACAGTGAAACTGCCTGTAAAAGTTGAACATTAAAGTCTAACTCTAGTAACCAGTGTTACGCAGCAGCTTGAGCTCAATCATTTTACTGTTCTTACACAAAATACACATCAAATATACTTTGAGTAAGAGTAAAATAAGAATGTTTTCTGTAAATACACTAAACCTTCACTTAAATTATGCTTGTGTTTAGCATATTTCTTAAAAGCTTAACTAAGAATATATTTATCACTAAAGTACTTCTAGTTTACTTTTTAGGAATATATTAAAATGCATACTAGTTGAATTTCAAGTATATTTTTAATAATATTTAATATTACGTCTTTTTTTTCACCTGTGAATTCTTTGAGGTCATCACACACTCCCTCACTAAATAAAACAAAATGTCACAAAACATTTCCTATCTCTGGGTAAATATTTGAAGCGTTGAGTTGCAATAACAGTGTAATGATGCTTTCTCACAGCTCAACAACACAATCAACATCTTCTGCTTCTACACAACTGTGACATCACTACAATCATCTGAACTTTCACACCTGATGTGTGTTGAGAGGTGTGTGTCTTTTGGCTCACTGGTGGCTCTCATGGACACACACACACACACACACACACACACACACCTCCACGATACTGACACATTGTAAATGTCACTTCAGCTCGGCATTACAGGTTTTCTCAATCGATTTGACACATTTCTCCAAACAGTGAACTCAGTGATCTGAACACTTTGTAATGGTCCTCATGTCAGCGTTATTTCTGTTCTGTTTGTTTTTCTGTTTGATTTCGTTTCATTGTCATTTTCTAGTTTGTCACCTCCACTACATTTCCCATGATCCTCCTGGCTCCACCTGCACACACTCCTCAATCACACACACCTGCCATCCTTCACCTTCATCAGCTCCACTTCAGCTTTCAGTTCCTGTCAGTTCTCGGTCTGGTGTTGTGTGTGTATCGTTCACACTGTTGCGTTTAATCCTGTTTATACACATCTTTCGTTTGTTTTACTGAAGTAAACGTCTTTATTTAAACCTCATCATCCTCGTCTTCATCCTTTGTGGGAAGTTCTGTGACGCCTGAAGAGATTGTAAGTTTTAATTAATTTCACACAAATTACAAATCATGTGAAACGTTTTCTCCAAACACTACACACACAATTCTCAGATGTTTTCATAATCGTTCATACATCCAACCAAAACTTTAATATATCAGGAAAAAACAATCACAGCTATTTTTATTGGCTTTACATAAATCACAAACATTTATGCACCATTTGTCCAAACACAACAAACAAAACTCTGGAATTTGTCATATTATCAAACGCACATGGTTTGTTTTCAATGAGCCCCAAACTGATATCTGCTTTAATAATAATACTCACAACACAAGAAATGCAGTTTTCACAAATGTTTACGCATTTATCATTATGTAATTGGGAAAATATAAAAGGGAAAGTGCTAGAGAAGAGGAAAATGAAGAGGTGTGAGTGTAAAGGTGGTGGTATGGGTAGAGGAAGGGGTGTAATGAGAAGGAAAGGAAGAGTGGAACATATAGAAGGAGATCGTATGAGGAGAGAGGAGGAAAAAGAAGAAGAAGAAGAAGAAGAAGAAGAAGAAGAAGAAGAAGAAGAAGAAGAAGAAGACATGGACATAGTGGACAGCAGGTGGATGGGGTCGGAGGAGAGGTGGAGTTCAAATGAAATCAGAATCGCCCTCATTCAGTGGCTCTTAATCCTGGACCTGAGGAGCCCTATCTGAGGGTATGGGGGACTTTGGATTTTTATTTTTTAGAAATGGTTTTATTTATTAGAAACTCAAGATAGAATACTTTGGCATAATGTTATGTTTGAAAATTCATATTGCCTAATTTTATAAATATAGTTTTAAAGGTGTTGAGATAATTGAAAAACTTTTATAAATATAAATTATAATATAAATTTGTATATTCTCAAATGTCAGGGCGGCATCACTGCAAATATTGATTTGTCTGTACCATTTATCAACTGACAGGTAATAACGTTGAGCCTGATACTGTAATGAGTACTGTAACATCCAGAGAACGCCAATAGATCATTATGGCAGAGTGAAAAGGTTTGTAGATCTCTCTCAAATACTGATAAAAACAGCTCAAGAGGGGAGATCATAAATTTAGAAATATTTGGTTGTACCACCTGACAATTTTTTTTTTTTCTCAATTGATTTGACACATTTCTCCAAATGAATGTAGATGCTCTCAAACAATTAACACAGCAAACTAAACACACTCTTACAGTTTTTTCCAATTGCTAACACACAATTTTTCAAACTAGTCTGGTTTTATCAAAATACTTAACACAATTCACAAAACCACACACCCAAACTGCAAAATACCTCATAAATCATGCAAAATGAAGCACTGCAACCGAAACTATAGCATTATCAAAATCAAACTTTTGCACGAAATGGCACACACTTCATTCATATTACCAGATTTTTGTCTAACCAACTACACACTGTTGGGCATAATGAAAAGCACCCTCATCTTTAGTATGCTTTGCCATAATACTAAAATTTTTATCAAATTGTTCACATGCATATTTGCAGATACACACACATGCTGTTGAAAATTTTTTTTTTTTTTTTTTTTTTTTTCACTACGGTAAACAAGTCAGTGCAACATATGCACAACAGCTATATTTGCATGGGACTGAACAAAAATATTCTCACAAAAAACAGTAAACTGAAAAAAAAAATCAGAAAAAATATATTACAGTAAAAAAAAAGAGGCAAGAAAAATAATTAGGCAGCATCTTGCCGCACAGCTGGGTCTGGCCACAACGCCTCGTCAACATCACAGGCAACATCTTCCATTGTTGTTGTAAAAAAAAAAAGGTGCCCACATGTGGTCTTTTTATGGTGCTTACATCCTGATTGAAGTGTTAACAATTAACCATTGAGGTGTTTGGCCAGGTGGCACATGTATTGGTCAATTAGCTCATGTAGTGTCATTTTGAATGCCAGTGTTTTGAAATGGCAAACATGTGACTTTGTGTCAGATTGTTGTGTCTTATGCAAAGAACCATGTTCAGTGCATTTAAAAAGTGCCATTTTGAATTGCAAAATGTGCATAAAGCAGAAAATGTGTTTAGACTTTTGAAGACTTGAGAAGAGGTTTTGCTCTCTGTGTTTCAGTTTAAATAATTGTGCTGTCCATGTAATTTTAGTGTGTTAGCAATTGGAAAAAACTGTAAGTTAGCAGAACAGTTCAGTATTCACTGTATAATGAAGCACTGCAGTTTATTAATGCATTTATCAAAAATAAATACTGACATCAAAACTACAAGTTTGTTCACTGTTGATTTAATAACACATTCAGCTGAAGATGCACAAATACATGTTTATTGTGTTAATGATGAGTTTAGTTGTATAACGATGAGTTTTCGCCCAATAAATAAATAATGTACTGCAATCAGGGGCGGACTGGCCATCTGGTGTACCGGGCGTTTTCCCGGTGGGCCGCTGGACAATGTGGGCCGGCCGTTGCTACGTAAATATATGAAGAATAAATTGTAGTAAAACCACGTAGTCTATTGTAGTAAAACTACTTCTGTCAGCCCAGACGAATGGCCCGCGCAGCCCACCTGAGGCAAAACTCTAATCTATAGCCTGCTCAGTCCCCATGTCTCAGTAGTGTAAAAGAGCTCGTCAATGTCAAAATGTTTGCGATATCCAATCAAATTGAAGGAGGCGGGATTTACTGTGCACAGCAGCCGAGCAGCGCGGGCGGCACTTGAAAGCGAGCCGAGGTAAGAGCTGAATATGAGTCAATGGGCTACAGCAATATTTCCCGACTGTTAACGATTTTAAAAATGTTAAACGACGGACATTAATTTCCAGGGATGTAAACTACTGCTGACCTTTTAGAATTAATCAGATTGTAATGCCTTTTACGTTTTTCGTCACAGAATGCACAAAGAAACAGTAGCGTAGGTGTGGCAGTTTTCAGCAGATCAGAGGGAATGTTTGTCTTTCTGTTTCCAGACTTTCTTCAGTAATTTCACAATAATTTTCAAATTATTCTTAGTACTCAAAATATATTTCTGAAACGTAGGCTTAGACTCATGGGCGTAGATTACGCGGGGGACGGGAGGGACGTGTCCCCCACACTTTTAATAAAACGTACATTCGTCCCCCGCACTTTACCGAGTCTCGCCGGTCCAAGTCGACCCGCTCCGTACGGGATTCGAACCGCCGTCTAGTCGCACCGCTCTTACTGGCCTACGTCTGTTACACGGGCAAGTTTGTTTACGTAGAAGACAATGTGAAAAAATCTAGATTTAAATTCAAAGACACAAAATAAAATTTATATGACCTGTCATTTTATTCGTATCCAAAAACAAGGTGATCTGAACAATGAGTGCTGCTAACACTCTCGTGCAACACTCTCGAAGCCGGAGGGCGCTTTCTCACAGAAAGTCCAAAACGGATTCGTAGAAGTAATCACGTTCCAAAGGCATTCACAGCGCTGAACCATAATTATGACTGATGAAACGCGACGACAAACACATGATTTCGACAATATATGGTTCATGTGTGTTTTTCAAGCCATCTCAAGGTATTTATTGACAATAAAGTATATGAATAATGCAGTGCTAACTGACATCCTTTTTAATGTTTATATCTTCTGCTCACCAAGGCTGCATTTATTATATAAAACAGCTGTTTACTTTGTGAATGTATAGGCTCAGGGGCGGGTCTAGACAATTTTTCGTGGGGGGGCCAGGCTGGGGCACAGACTCAGAGAGGGGTGGCACATTTAAATACATGTAAACAGTGAACCAGTATAAATAGCCCTACACTGGAGGTAATAATACTGTATATTATTGATAACTAAACGTATTATAATGAGTGTAAATGAATTAAAAATGAGCAACTTCAAATTTGATATGAAATAACAAATAACTCAACAGTAGTAGAAGAACATGGGTTGTGGTAAATGCAATGCAAGCATGATTTTTTTCCATCATAATTGTATATAGTTGTAAACAAGATGGACCAACATAATTGACAAGAGTAGAAAGGCTTTTGAGCTCAACAAGAAGCTGTAGCAGTGTTTATTCATATTTATATTACATTATAAATATATTATATTTGTTTCCCACAGAATTTTTTGAGACTATGCTGGGTAGACATTGGTCCCTCTAGGCTAGGGGTTGCTCCCCAAAAGAAAATTGTTCATTTTAAATTTAAATGCATAAATCTGGTGCATTTTGAGAGAAAAATTAAGTGACTAGATCCATAAAGAAATGTGTTTTTTGTAAACAATTTTGTACTTTAGTAGTAATTTATTTATTGGTTGCATAGATATGAATGGTGATGGTATAGGGCACATAAATGATAGTTCATAAATGGTAAAACATGGAGAGTATGCATTCAAACCATCAAAAATATACAGCAAAAGAGGTTACCTTCGTTGAATTAACTTATTTCTAGAATAATTAGTGGGGGCCTGTAATACATATTTATTATGTGAATATTTAGGCTATAGGGTAACTGTTCAAATTACTCATGGTTCAGTCTGTATGTGCTATATTCAGGGAAAAAATAACTACTGTCAAATAAAAATAAAGAAAATAAAAACAAATAATCTAACTATGCAAAAGCACAAATAAATACAATCAGAGCAAAGATACTTATAAAATAAACAGTGCTTTTCAGGTTTTTCTGGTAGATCTAACGT
The DNA here is from genome assembly GCF_949357685.1 of Gobio gobio. Lineage (NCBI taxonomy): Eukaryota > Metazoa > Chordata > Actinopteri > Cypriniformes > Gobionidae > Gobio > Gobio gobio. The sequence continues at coordinate 50,287,295 of NC_137104.1, read as the reverse complement.
TAGTTCTCAGAAATGGAATATCAGTAATCAAATGTAAAATTGCATTGCATAGCCTATTTGACTGTATAAATTAAAGACTGTTATTAAAGTTATAAAAGCTAAAGCAGTGAGTGATTTCCTTGTCTTTTGTAGTTTGATTAACATTAAAAACAAAGACAGCAGGAATATTAGTTTGCTAGAATACTCAAGACGATCATGTTGACAATTTTTGTGTGAATTTGTCCATTTAGGCGGAAGACTTTAAAGAGAACTCAATATTTGCTCGCTATCGGAGACGCGGGTTTGCGCGCTTCGGATGAGCACACACACACACACACACACACACACACACACACACACACACACACACACACACACACACACACACACACACACACACACACACACACACACTCTTCTCACAGCGCGCACAACTTCTCATTCGCGTCTTCTAGCTCCTGAATTGGCTTAGTTTTAGTTTATTTTTGTGCTCAATTTTTTTATAAGCTTTAAAGTAGAGAAACCAACCACCGCACTTCGCCGTCCGTTTGCGCCCACTATTTACTCCGATAACAACACGTGACGGTAGAGTGGTTCCTCTCCAGTGCAGAGGCGCTCCACAACCACAACAACAACAGGGGGATGAGTGCAGTGGCCACTTGCATGCATACAATAAAATATAAATAAATCAATGCTCTGTAAAATATTAGTTTTAGTTAAGAAAACCGCTGGAACTACTTGTAAAGAATTAATACTGACAAGTCCAACAACATATTACCTTCCGACTCTGATGGGTGGGGGTGGGGGGGGGGGCACTTGGGGTGGCCAATTACATTTTGGGGGTGGCCCGTGCCACCCCAGGCCCCCCTCTGGCCCCGCCCCTGTATAGGCTATAGTAAACGTGTAATTTATTACTGTGATCAAAGCTGAATTTTCAGCATCATTACACCAGTCTTCGTTGTCACATGATCCTTCTGAAATCATTATAATATGAGGATTTGCTGCTCAAGAAACATTTATAATTATTATCAATGTTGAAAATAGTTGTGCTGCTTAAAAATGTTGTGGAAACCATGATGCATTTTATTTTTCAGGATTCTTTGATGAATAGAAAGTTAAATGAACAGCATTTATTTGCATTAAATAAAGCACTTATTGAATAGAAATCTTTATTTATATTATAAATGTCACTTGTGATCAATTTAATGCATGTTTAATGAATAAACGTATTAATTTCTCTCTTTTTTAATCTTACCACAAAAGTTTGAATAGTATCATGGTTTCCACAAAAACTGTTTTCATCATTGATAATAATCATAAATGTTTCTTGAGCAGCAAATCAGCATATTAGAGTGATTTCTGAAGGATCATGTGACACTGAAGACTGGAGTAATGATGCTGAAAATTCAGCTTTGATCACAGGAATAAATTACTTAATTTATTTTTACTATATATTCACATAGTAAACAGCTGCTTTACATTGCCATCATATTTCACTGTATTACTTTTTTACTGCATTTTTTATTAAATAAGTGCAGCCTTGGTGAGCAGAAGTCCTCTTTCAAAAACATTGAACAATTGTAATTTTTAAACTTTTCTAAACTGCCTTGTTCAGTGATATTTTTTTAACATTGCATACAATGAATGTTCTTAATGCACAAGTGTTTGTAGTGCATAAACCAATCATAAAATTGGCATAAAATATAGGGAAAAATATTATACATATTAGTGGTTATTGTTCAGCAGTGTATTTGATATCTTACTGAATTAAAAGCAAGAGATGAGATCAATTAAATCTGTCAATTAGACAAAGGTCAGAAAAAAAACAGGTATTATACCTGATATTTCTGTCCCCCTCACTTCTGAAAAGATGGCTATGCCCCTGCTTAGCCTACACATACATCATGCTAAAACTAACTTTCATATTCAAGTAGCCAATGGAAAGTGTCATATTCATATATGACTCTTTCCATTGGCTACTTGAATATGAAAGTTAGTTTATAATAAATATATCATTTGCTAGTTAGTTCACATGCATTATTTTACACACTGGTAATCAAAAGTTTTAATTAATTAAGACTTTTTAAAATGTTTTTGAAAGAAGGCGGCTGAATTTATTTGATCTAAAATACAGTAAAACCCCAAATATTAAGAAATATTAATACAATTTCCAATAGGCCTAGTTGTTTTATATGAGAATGTATTGTAAAATGTAATTTATTTATGTAAAAGCTGACTTTTCAGCATCATTACTTCAGTAAGTGTCACATGATCCTTCAGAAATCATTTTAATATGCTGTATTTTTCATATAATTTTTTTAACTCTTTTCCTCTATTTGAGCTCTACTATAACTCTAGATACTATAACCACTAGAAAGGCACCCTAAAACAGTCCACATTCTGCACTACATCCTAAGTCTTCTAGACCAGGGGTTTTCAAACTTTGATGCCAACGACCCCTAAATATGATGAACCTTTATGAGGGACCCCCTTCCTAAAATCCATCTATTTTTATGTACAAAAAAACATTTAAACTGTTTGATAAATAGTAAGTGTGACATTATAAATTCAACATATTGTTTCCCAACTTAAATTGGCTATTAATGTTGGATGTATAACCCCGAAGAAGAATATTTTCAATTAAAAATGATTTGTATAAGCAACTTTCACAATAAATGTATGTAAGCAGCGTACGTACTGTGTTAAGAAAACTGCTTTACAACCCCAGTGAGAGAGATAAAGGGGACTATAGTGAGAAAAACTCTCTAGAAAGATACAAAGCAAACATATACAATTCTGGAATGTATACGGCAAGAGAGGAGAGAAACATTTAGAAATGAAACCGTTAGAATATTCGGTAGACTTTATCCATTTTTGCTTTGTCTTTTTATACTCTGAAATTTTCTGGGGACCCCTTAGAACCTTCTGGGGGTCCCCGGACCCCAGTTTGAAAACCCCTGTTCTAGACCATAGCATTGATATAGGTATTAAACTAAATGATATTAAACTACAGTGTATGCAGGGCCGGCCCGTGGCATAGGCGGAATAGGCAAATGCTAGGGGCGCCACTCATATAGGGGCGCCAAAATGTATTACTGATACTATTTTATTAATATTAATTTGAAATATTACCAAATAAAGCGCAAAAAAACGTAACTAAGTCCCCGCATCTTTCCGGTCCGCCTCATCAATCTCCCCCCGCCGATCTACTTGAAGTGCGTCAGAAATACAACGCGCAATCAGTTTAATGTTAGGGGAATTTGTTGTGTCGCGTCGCCTCTCGCCGCATCCAATGCAGACAGGATTGCTTTCATTTTTTAGGGTGCTTGGCCGTTCGCGCCAGGTGTTGACACGGTGTAAGTTGCCTGATTATTTATGACGGATGGCCGAATTGAAGTGTCTAAAAAAAGACAGAAGCCCTCTGATGCAGGGAAGATACTGCTCTTCTTACGTAGTATTTGTGTCTTGTTTCTAGTCTAAATATCTAAAATTCCTAAATCAAGGTTGAAGGTGCATTTACTAGATAAGTTAAATGACAGAAGATAGTTTCTAAATTTCTTGTTTTCTTGAAAATAAAATCAAAATGAAGTGAGTTTTTGCTTAAAACAAGCAAAATTATCTGCCAATGGAGTGGAAAAATAATCTTGTTTCTGATTGAAATCTTGTTTCTGTCCCAAACAGAAATAAGATTATTTTTCTCACCCCATTGGCAGATAATTTTGCTTGTTTTAAGCAAAAACTCAAGACATTTTTATGCACCTTGATTTAAGAATTTTTAGATATTTGGACTGGAAACAAGAAAAAGATTCTAAATAAGAGGAGCATTTTTTGCTGTGTAAAGACAGAAGTAAAGGGATGTAGGCAAATTAGTTGAACAGTTAATGAACAGTTTATTTAATTGCATAGTAGTAAAATACTAATGTTTGCTAATTAATTCCAGTTATTTTTACCTTAAAATTTATGCAAGCAGCTGTTCTGGGTTCTCCAGAGGTCACAGCCAGTATGATTTTGTAAAAAATAAATAATATAAAAATTTTAAACGCATGTAATATCACTTTTTTAATAGCCTAATGTTTTTACTCTGCAGTTGTGCAGTTTTAAGGGGGTGTATAGCAATTTTAAAATGTATTTGCCGAAATTAGTAATGATATTTATATACAGGTTTATTTAAAATGGCAACATTTTATGTAAAATTCACATTAAATATCAAAATTTCTCAGTTGAATTCCTGGTGAAAGCATGAATGCTCATAGTTTAGTGGAAGATTGCTGCCATCTACTGGAAAACAAACACTTTTGCTAGTTCTCAATGAATAGTTTGTGCATGAATGTTAGATGCAATTACTCTTGCTATTTGTGTTTAGGCTGTAATGTGGCATAGGTGTAATATTTGTACAGTTTTACTATCATCAGCCTTTAACAAATAAAAAACAATAATAATATCATGAACATAATGATGGGGTAGAATGGACTGGACATCATATAAAACAACAACAACAATAAAAATAAAACATCAATGCATTACAAAAATAAAACAGTATGAGTGTTTCCACAACTTAGAATGATAATATGTGCTAAACCTTGATACAAGGGGCACCAAGTAAAATCTTGCCTAGGGCAGCAAATTGGTCAGGGCCGGCCCTGAGTGTATGGAAAACAGAAATCAACATTTTTATTTAAAAAGATATATATATATATATACTATTTGCCATGAGCACCAGGAAAGACAGATTATAACCTGAAGAAGTATGCCAGTCATTCAGTATGATAAGCATTTTAATAAAACAATTAATATACTTCATATTTTTGTATAAATAGCTTCTGTGTTTAAAATTGCCCTGTGTATAATGAGCTGGTGGGTTTATGGTGAGGTGTGTTGCAGACCGGGTGTGATGGGCCGCTTTGTGCCAGAAAGTCCAGGGCCACTTTTTTGCCCCAGTCCACCCCTGACTGCAATCATTGAATCAAAGAACTTTATAGATCCTGCCTCTCATTTACATCTAGTCAAAGAATCATCAACATCACAGTATATATTGTCACGAGTCATGCATCATGGGGGAAAAAGCCATGAATGCTGGATCCATCCGTGCCTCAACTTCTCCACAGGCCTCTTCCATCACTTGAGGAAGACTCGGTTGGTGGGTGATGCTCAAAGCACTCTTGCACCAGTGCTGAATGGGGAAATACACATTTTTTCTCAATTTGCTCCTGATCATCCGGCAGAAAGTGGATTTCACTGAGGGAGTTTAAAATACATAGGAGCCTTTCTGTGTTGTGCAGCCCCAAGACAGCGTTGTGTGCCACAGCTCCAGTGGATTATAACACTTGTTGTCCTGGGACATTGACTGTGGCACGATGCTTATATTGGGCTGAACTCTCAGTCCAGCTTCCCTCAAGGAAAGACCATCATTTATGACATGGTCAGTTAGGATGGCTCTGATTTCAGTTGAAATCCATCTATACCCTATCCTTCTCTCCTCCCTCATCTTACACCTGCTCTCCTCTTTCCCTCTGTCCATTTTACCAGAAAGACTTGGAAGGCAAGATGATGTAACAATGCATTCATTTATCAACAGACCAGCGAATGAAAGCAAGTTATAAGGTTGTTTGGCGTAGGCCCCGTCCGTATCTCACATCCAGAGGGAAACGGACTCTGCATTTCCTGCCTGAAGATGAAGGCAGGGGCACAGCTGACCCCTCTGGGAGGAGTGGGCAGGGACCATCCTGGTGGTGGTGGGGAGGATGGAGGTGAATGTCGATTCAGCGCTTTGGATCGCAAAAGCCACATGATTTCATCAGTTTGGCGGTTTGACATGCGATCCGAATCATGATTCGACTCACTGATTCAACTCACTGATTCATATCGCTTCGAATCTTCATGATGCAGTGTTTTGAAATCGGTCATCACTATATAAGTCATTATTTAGGTTTTTTTTTTGCGCACAAAAACTATTCTCGTTGCTTCATAAAGTTATTGTAGAACAACTGTAGTGAGATGGACTTTGTAACGACGTCTTTAGTACCTTTTATGGGTCTTGAGAGTGTACAGTGCATTGTGCTAATGGAGGCCTTTCTGAGCCATCGGATTTCAACTAAAATATCTTCATTTGTGTTCCGAAAATGAACGGAGGTCTTACGGCTGTCAAACGATATGACAGTAAGTCATTAATGACAGAATTTCAGTTTTTGGGTGAACTAAAACCCTCAGTCAGAAACAGACTTCATGAGGGTGGCCTGAGGGCCCAACGTCCTCTAGTAGGCCCTGTGCTCATTGCCCAGCACCGTGGAGCTTGATTGGCATTTGCCATTGAACCAGAATTGGCAGGTCCGCCACTGGAGCCCTGTGCTTTTGACAGACGTGAAAGGGTCTGGAGGAGCCGTGGAGAAAGTTGTGCTGCCTGTAACATCGATTAGCATGACCTGTTCCAGCGTAGTGGAATTGAACCAATTCTGGTTCAATGGCAAATGCCAATCAAGCTCCACGGTGCTGGGCAATGAGCACAGGGCCTACTAGAGGACGTTGGGCCCTCAGGCCACCCTCATGAAGTCTGTTTCTGATTGTTTGGTCAGAGACATTCACACCAGTGGCCTGCTGGAGGTCATTTTGTAGGGCTCTGGCAGTGCTCATCCTGTTCCCCCTTGCACAAAGGAGCAGATACTGGTCCTGCTGATGGGTTAAGGACCTTCTACGGCCCTGTCCAGCTCTCCTAGAGTACCTGCCTGTCTCCTGGAATCTCCTCCATGCTCTTGAGACTGTGCTGGGAGACACAGCAAACCTTCTGGCAATGGCACACATTGATGTGCCATCCTGTAGGAGTTGGACGGCCTGTGCAACCTCTGTAGAGTCCAGGTATCGCCTCATGCTACCAGTAGTGACACTGGCCCTCATTTATCAATCTTGCGTAGAAACGGGCGTATATATTGGCGTAACATTATGCTTACACTCCTCTCACCGCCTGATTTATGAAGCTGTGCGTACCTCTGAAATCCAGGCGTACGCAATACCTGCCCTTGATAAATGCCGCGGCTGAAAACGATCGTCATTAGATTAACACGCCCCTATATATTCAAGTCTCCGCCTCCCCCACGCCCTCATTTTACGCCATGGACATACGGAAGACGGCAAAGAAGCGAAACTTCTCTGAAGTAGAGATCGAGACCATCACCAGGGAAGTGGAAAAAAACAAAATTGTTTTATTTGGAAGTTTAAAGAGTGGGATTAAAGGTGCCCACAAAAAGGTGTACGGTGGAAATCCAGTTTAAATAGCTGTTTGGATGAGAAATTACCTATCACAATTCATTATTTTACAGCACGTGTTTTGAAATAATATGTGTACAATAGTGATGATGATGTGATGTGGAGTACCATTCATTCACATTAATATAATTGCATGACAATTTGTAAGATTAATATTATGATTTGTATTATTAATGACGCTTATTGTTATTTAGAAGAATGTCATTATTATCATTATTATTATTTATTTTATTATTATTTAAAAGAAGAAGAATGTCATTTTTATTATTTTGTCAGTCTGAATTATTTTCAGTCCAGTCCGTGCGCAGCTGCCGGGCCTAACCAACATCAGGTAAAGCGCACAGGCTCGCAACTGGACGAATACATGCCTACAAATCAAATGCTTTGGTAAAGTCACACAAATTGAAGTTCATGTTGCACAAAAATAAACACTGAAGTTTATAATTACTTATTCGCATGCGATGGGATTATTAGTATATGCGGGGACCTCTGGTGATTTGTAGGCTAATAATCGCAGATAATGTCTGTGATCTTAATCCCGTGCGAATCGGCCATGTCTGTAGGCTAATATGTAGGCCTAAAGTAAAAATTCCCCCGCAAATGACCTACCATATTTCGCCGAACACCGAGGTGATATTATTAGTCCCGTGCGAATCGGCATCTATTTGGCCGGGATTAGGCCGATCGTATATAATTTTTGCAAGGTTTTCGTGTCCTGTGAGCATTTCTATCTTTATCTTTCACGAAGAATGGCGCTAGACTGCATATGTGCACCGTTATGACTTCATGAGCGGCCGCGCGGATTATAGGCTACCACTTTCACTTTAGAATGAGCACAAATTGGGAGTAAATTGCTTGAATGGTGTGTTTAATATTATTCTTAATGAAAAACACAAAAACAGAACAGTACAATGACAACTCGCTTAAATGGGCACTTTTACATTTAGCTTTGAAACTGAATCTTCCGCCGTGTTATTATAGGCTATATTGCTTAGTTACGTTTTTAATTGCGTCTGTTCTCTAACTGAACGAAATTATTTGTATTACTATAAAACAATCAAAATGATATCGATACGACTGTTTATAATTTCATACAGCTATATAACGAAAAAACATTTTCAAGTAACATCATATCCAGGAGATAAGTCAGTAAATTCGAGTAAAATCACAGCTTATCCCGTGCGAATGCGCCACGCAAAATTCAGATGTGGGGGAGTAATTTCTAAATCACACGAGGTCCCCAGATAATAGCCTAGCCTACTTATCCCGTGCAAATAGGGCTTTATTTGTTGTTGTTGTTGTTGTTGTTGTTTTTGTTTTTTTTACAGTGGGTCATAATATAGCATATCTTTGTCAGTGCGTTTTGTGGTGTTAGGAATTGTTTTTCTGCGCATTTTCGCACTAACTCAAAACGTGCGTACACCACCTCCTGAGCTGGCGTAGGATTTGAGCGTGCCGTACGCCAACGTCCATATTGATAAATCTCAAAGTCACCGTGGTTTTGGGTGTACGCCAGGGGCCCGTTTCAGAAAGGAGGTTAAGTGAAAACTCTGAGTAGGTTAACCCTGAAATAAGGGAAACTCTGGGTTTTCTGTTTCAGAATGGGAGGTATGTCAAACCCGAGAAAGCAGGGTAAGCCAAGCCCGTTTCTGAAAGAGAGGTAACTTATACTCAGAGTCAGTTACCAGGGTAACTTACTCTGTGAACCTAACCTGGTCAGAAGCAGGTTTTCTTTGGTAAACCCAGAGTTTCTTTCGTTCTCCTCCCCCTTTTTAAAGCACCAGCAGTGTTTAAATACTTTATTCATTCATTCAAATGCCACAAATGCTTTTCTTACTGAGTATTTTGGTCGTATTTCAAGTATAAATATAAAAACAAATTATAAATTATTATTATTATATATTCATCTTGAGGACACTGTCAAAGTGACAAAAATGGCATGTCCTTTTATACAGGATCCTGACATTCACATGATAATCCTCTAGAAGTGACCTAATAATTCGAATTTCCTTTAGGATTTCCAGTGGTTGGATGCATTTATGACACTCATATACCCCCCATCACACTTTCTGAAAACGGATTATTGTATGGAATGGAAGGATGCTGCCAGATGGTAGTGCGAGATATATGGCATAACCACCACCACAGCTGTTAAATACATTTATTTACATTTTTTATAGTCATCTTTATTTCCTACAAATACTTTATTCTTTTTCCTGTTGGGAATTAATATTCTTCCTCCATCTCCTCTTCATCTGTCAGTGGTGCTGGAGTTTGGCTGACCTGAGTAGAAGTCAAATGTTAATGTCATTACCGTGATTAATAAATGTAACAGGTGGGATCAGAGAACATTTCATTATGTGAAAAGAGCATAGACCTTTTTCACATTTCTGGGTTTCCGAAGCTGAAGTCGTCATAGTTGGGTTAACTCTTATAGCGGTGAATGAGAGAATACATTAAATATATATTTTTGTGTCTCCATTTGCTCAGATAGCAAAAGAAAAATTCCACAATAGTGATTTCACAACTTTCAAAAAGATGGAAAGATTAAAGTAAGATTGATAACTGCAGTGAAAAGAGAGAAAGATGTTAATTTTAACTATCACTCCCATAGACACTGTATTAGAAACACTCTCACAGCAGCGGTAACTTGATTTTTGTAATTGGATGCAAAAGTAATATAATGCAAAGTATTAGTGTTATAAATGTACATACATAAAAAAAAAATACAAAAAACTTTGCAGGATTTACGATATTGATGACCATTAAAACACGTCATCACAGTCTGTGAAAAGGGTCTATGTGGGAAAAGCTGCTGCACATTGGACACTGAATGATATTTATTTAATATGTCAAATGTTTGTAAAGTCATTAAACCTACACCCATGAACATTTTATGCTTAAAGCTTTTCCTGATTGAATTATGTTTTTTTTTTTTTTTTTTTTTTAGCTGCTGCCACATTCTTTGTTTGCCTTTTGGATACCATGAACATTAAACTTAATTAAAATAATTAAGAATTAAACTTGTGTATTGACCCGGAAGTATGCAAACGTCTTTTTGTTGGGTGCTGTTGCCATGGTGAATCGTAATTTCGGAGCTCCATTGATCGTGGCTTTTCATAGTTGGAGTGCATGAGCTTAACTCAGAGTCAGTCTACTCAGAGTTGATTGAACTACCTCAATTCAGCTGTTCTGAAACCCAAAACTCAGAGTTTCCCATCTCAGAGTAAGTCAACTCAGAGTTCAGGTTTAAACTCAGAGTTGGTTGAACCTCCTTTCTGAAACAGGCCCCAGGTGTACGCTGGAAATTTGGTGTACGCACTTTTGATAAATGAGGGCCACTGACCCTAGCCAAATGCAAAACTGGTGAAAAACAGTCAGAAAAGATGAGTAGGGAAAAAAATGCCAGTGGCCTCTACCTGAAAAACCATTCCTGTTTTTGGGGTCTTTTCATTGTTGCCCATCTAGTGAATCTGTATGTAATTTCATTAACACCAAAGTAGCTGAAACTGTAGCTGATTAACAACCCCCTCTGCTACTTAACTGACCAGATGAATATCCCACAAGTTTAACTGACTTGATTCTATAATTCTCTGATTACAAAGTGTTCCTTTATATTTTTGAGCAGTGTATAATGGAAACATTTTATGTAAAATCCACTTTTTAAAAAGATCTACATTTCTCACTTTTATTCATGATGATAATGTGAACATGTGCTTTGGTTCTCTTACGAGAGGTTCTCTCGTATTGCGTAAGTTTCCTCACGCATCGGGAAAGTATTCTTTCTTCGAGATTTCTGAAAAACCCAAAATTATCCTTAATTTTGTAACATTGTCAACGCAGTGCGGCAGCCTGGCAGACCATAGCAGGCTATTCCAGCGTGCTATTGGCTGCTCTGCTGGCAACTGCAGCAGCCTAACGGTGAGCCCGCGTGACGTGGCGACCAATGAGGGCGCTTCGCGCCCACCTGGCTTCATTTGCCTACAGGTGGGGCGTGGCCACGTGTATATAAGCAGGGCTCACGGCCTGCATATTCGATTTTCTTTTCTTCAGCGAAGCCCTTCGCATCGCTGGATCTGGAACCCGCCGCCGTGATCGTGCAGACGAGCAAGCAGAGGACAGCGCCTGAAGAAGCCGGCAGCATCGCGCCACCTTCAGCCATCCGTGCCTGCTCTGCTATCCGGCAGCCCATTTCCTTTTTCACGCTCAGTGTTGTCGCCGCTGCGTCACACTTTCTCAAAAAGAGCCGAGCGTTTGTTCCAAAATGTCTCATTCCACCTGCGGCTCGTGTCACGCGCAGCTCAGTTCCGGGGACCGCCATGTGATCTGCGCTCTCTGCCTGGGCCGTGATCACGCCGCCGCCGCACTTCTCGCCGGCGGATGCCCGGAGTGCGAGGAACTGACGATGTCGACCCTGCGGGCTCGACTCGATCAGTTCGATGACGACATCCCTCCAGTCTCTGCTAAGCCGCGCAGAAAGAAGCGCCGCTCGCAGCGGACTCCGGAGTTCGCTGAGAGAAGCTCGCCGGAACCCTTCCCGCCCGCTTCACTCTCGCCTTCCCCGCCCCCACCCCAGGCCGCCATTTCTGTTGCTGCCTCCGGGGATGAGGCGGATGCGGCCGCGGAACGCGCCGACAGCTGCTCCATCATGGCTTCCGACAGCGAGGAATGGTCTTCCGTGACCTCTTCAGTCCGGGGCTCCGGACGCTCTCGAGCGGGTGAGGACGCCGAACTGTTGCGCCTTCTCACCCGGGCTGTCGAGCAGCTAGGCCTCGAATGGGCCCCGCCCAAGGTGGCAGCGCCGAATCGACTTGACGGATGCTTCCTAAACAGTCGCCGCCGTGCGCCCACCTCCAGGACTGCACCTTTTCTGCCAGAGCTTCACGAGGAGCTCGCGAAGTCCTGGAACGCGCCATTCTCCGCGAGGGTCTCATCTCAGGCTTCTTCGACGCTCTCACAAGTTGACGGCGCGGCTGAGAAAGGCTACAATGCTATCCCTCCGGTGGAAGAGGCGGTCGCAGCGCACCTTTGCCCGCCTTCTGGTTGGCGCTCAAAGGCTGCCCTCCCGTCTAAGGCCTGCAGAGTGACGTCATCGCTGATCGGCTGCGCTTTCGCTGCCTCCGGTCAAGCTGCATCTGCTCTGCACTCTATGGCCGTGCTGCAAATCCTCCAAGCCAATCTCGGACGAGGACTTGGACGAGAAAAGCGGTGACGCTGAGTTGATCACGGATTTGCGAAGCGCGACGGATCTCTCCCTTCGCGCTACCAAGACCGCAGCACAGGCCCTCGGACGCTCTATGGCCTCCCTCACGGTAGCTGAGCGCCACCTCTGGCTCACACTCGCGGACATGCGAGAAACAGAGCGCGCAGCCTTTCTAAACGCCCCGCTCTCCCCGTCTGGGCTCTTCGGACCAGCGGTCAAGGGGATCGTCGATCGTTTCTCTGAAGTGCAGAAAACGACTCAGGCCATGAACCTCTTCCTGCCTCGACGCCCCGGCGCTAGCAATAGCTCCTTTGCTCGCCGTCCTCGCGACCAGCCAGCACCGAGCTCCGCGCAGCGCCCAGCGCGGCCCCCTTCGTCTCAGCGAAGACCGAGCGGCCGCCCCAGATCGCGCTCTTCCAGCCGTGGTAAGCCGCCTCCACCTCGGGGCCCCCGGCCTAGGATCGCGCTGAAGTCCGAGCCTCCAAAGTCCTCCTAGCCAGAGGCAAGAAACGACAGTTAAGTCCCGCCGCGGCCGGACCACCGTCAAAACTCTCTTTCCTGTCAGCCCCCGCCACTGTGGCTGCTGCAGATGGATTTCACGCAGCCAACGAGCCGGCAAAAATGCCTTCTCGTCTGTCAATAACCGCCGTTTTTACGGCGAATCAGAGAAATCTCAAAAGTTGCATTATTTCTGGTTGCACGGCTCACGCCGTATGTGTTTCAAATGCAGTAAATGTGCCCACTTTTCTGTGTTCACCCCTGCACACAAGCACCATAAACCCAGTGTCCCCCACTCACATAAAGCGGCCACCGGCCGCTCGAGTGCTAGAGTTAGGTCACGTGTCCGCTTGTTTGCGTCCACTCTTAACCACCACACGCGCTGTCACACAGCCACTCTTAACCGGTCATGTTCCACGCGTAAGAGTTGTGCCCGCTCAAACGCGCTCACACATTTTCGCGAACATTATGCCTCAGGCGCTACGCGTCGCGCCTCACACCATTTGTTCTCCGCCCAGGGTGGCCGGAGCGATGAGTGTAGGTCCACACACAAGCCACTCCCCGCTCGAGGCGGCAGAGATACAGTGTGTAGGGCGGCCAGCCATCATGAGCGATCGGCTGGCCCACAGCACAGAGAGCGCGCGCACTGCGCCCGCCCCTCCTATACAGGCCGTCAAACCCGCGAAGCGCGGCGTTTCGAGCCTGGAGGCCGTTCTATCCCGTGTGGCACACGCGAGAGCGTGGGAAGCCATTCCAGGTGTATCAGAATGGGTGCTGAAAACAGTGAAGCACGGCTACACTCTGCAGTTCGCTCGCCGCCCTCCGTGCTTCTGTGCGCGTACAGAGACGAGAGTGAGCGAGGAAGTAGCACATCTACTTCGAGCAGAGATAGCCACGCTGCTGTGCAAAGGGGCTATAGAACCGGTTCCCCATTCTATGAGTGAGTCAGGCTTTTACAGCTGGTTTTTTCTCATGCCAAAAAGGGATGGGTCGCTCAGACCGATTCTAGATCTGAGGCGTCTGAACAAAGCTCTTATGAGAAACCAAGCAGACCAACGACCAAGCAGATCCTCGCGCATATTCGCCCAAGAGACTGGCTAATCTCCCTAGATTTGAAAGATGCATATTTTCAAATCAAGATAACGCCTCGTCACAGGCCATTCTTACGATTCGCCTTCGACGGCCAGGCTTATCAATACACCGTCCTTCCGTTCGGCCTGTCACTAGCACCCCGTACATTTACGAAGTGCATGGACGTGGCCCTCACTCCTCTGAGAAGTCGAGGGATGCAAGTGTTGAACTCAGGGCTCTGAACCGGTTCAAGGAACGAAAACGAAAACCGGAAACGAACAAAATTTTAAGAGGAACAAAAACTGAAACGAAATCAAAATCAATTTGAATCGTTCTGAACAGAAACGTTAATTTGAAATGACCATTAACCGGTTAATAACGTTATTTTATCGTTCTCTTTAATATTTTATTTTGGCAGTGACCAATCATGAATTGAGTAGTAAAGCATGTGACGTTGACGGATCAAGCGTGAGTGAAATGCCCGCGCACCATCATCTATGAATCTACCGGTACGCAAGTCAGTGTAGAGCGCGCATTTTCATGCCACAAGTACATTTCTTTCCCTGCTGAGGTCTACTATGAATGTGCAGGTATTGGAGGCCATTCTTTTCGTATGTTTAAATAAGCAGTGCGGACTTTAAGCTCAAATAGACTGATTTAGGCTAGTTTGTGGATTTTGTTTAAGCCTGTCCAAGTAGGCTACTAGCATATCCTATAGTCTTTCAGATTGCCAATACAGGACAGGTCAATGTTTTCTTTATAGAAGGTTGATGCTTCGTATTAAATGGTATGTTATATTGCATTAAATGATCAAGCTTTATTAGCTGACTGAATTTGATTATGTGATGCAAGGACGTGTTGCGCAGTGTTTGCTTTGAAATTAGCAGTTGACGGTGCATTAAAAGAGCAATGGTTATCCAGTTTATTTATTCTTTATTCATGCAAGTATGTTATGTACAAAGAATGTTATCACTCTTCTGGAAATAATTAGGCATAAGAGGGCCACTTTAGATTGTCTAACGCTCCATTAAAACAGGTCCGCTGTTTATGCTTTGTAATTAATGCATGTATTTCTGTTTTTAAAAATGTTATGAAATAAATATTCAAGTTTAATTACCATGCGTTATATTATTATTGAGTGAAAATAAGTCTATTTATACATATTTGTTTAAAATAACGTTATTAACCGGTATTTTTTCAAATCAAACCGTTTTCGGAACAGTAATGTTTAATGAGGAACGCAAAAACGGAAACGCTATAATATCGATTCTGCTCGGAGTGAACCGATTGATGTTTTTTTCCGTTTTTAAGCCCTGGTTGAACTATCTGGACGATTGGCTCATCCTGGCGCAGTCAGAGGCCGAGCTCCTCGCCCACAGGGCAATGCTGCTCAGCCATCTGGACAGCCTGGGGCTCACGGTCAATTGGACCAAGAGCTCATTAGTGCCCACGCAATCAACCTCATTTCTGGGTTTGAATCTGGACACTGTGGCAATGTCAGCCCGCCTGTCACCCCAACGCGCGCGCCAAGTTCGGCGCATGGCTGCGTACTTCCGGCCGGGCAAAATCGCACCTCTCAAGCTCTTTCAGAGGATGCTGGGACGTATGGCCTCAGCTGCAGCTGTGCTCCAGCTGGGCTTAATGCGCATGCGCCCGCTGCAATGCTGGTTAAACGCCCGAGTGCCTCACAGAGCCTGGGCGTCCGGAGGCTTCAGGATCAGAGTGACTCAGGGCTGCGTTTCAGCGCTCTCAGTGAGCCCGACGTGTATGGAGTTCGGTCCTAATGACTCTAAGGTCATTCTCAGACCGAGGCGTGGCTATGTCCCCAAAGCGATCGGCACTCCCTTCAGGGCGCAGATTGTCTCCCTCTCGGCTCTGCCAGCATCCGATGAGGGGGACGGTGGCAATGTCCTCTGCCCTGTCAGGGCATTGAGGGTTTATGTCACACGCTCCGCCGCCTTCAGGCGTTCTGAGCAGCTATTTGTTTCGTTTGGTGGGCGCACTCAAGGTCTCGCCTCCTCGAAACAGACCCTGTCCAGGTGGATAGTGGACGCGATTGCAACTGCATACGCTTCCAAACACCTGCAGTGCCCGCTAGGTGTCAGAGCACACTCCACTAGAGGCATGGCCTCTTCGTGGGCTTGGGCCAGAGGGATTTCCATCCACGATATCTGTATGGCGGCAGGCTGGGCCTCCCCGTCTAAGTTCGTGAGATTTTACAATCTGGAAGTTCCTGCCTTACAGGCGAAAGTGTTATCAGTTCAATAGGGCTGTTAGTTCTGCCCAGTGATTCTGCGCGGACATAGCTCACATACTGGTAGTAAGTTCGGTACTAGGCTCATGTGAATTTGAAGGAGACCGGCGGTGCCGTTCCCTCGTTTACGGGACGAGCTGTTGTGAGTTTGAAGGTGACCGGCGGTGCCGTTACCTCACTCATATAACAAGATATTGTGAATTTGAAGGCGACCGGCGTTGCCGTTCCCTCATTCATGAGACAAGGTGTGGTGAATTTGAAGGAGACCGACAGGTGCCGTTCCCTCATTCATGGGACAGGGTGTTGTAACCACCCGTTGTAACCACCCGTCAGTTCGAATGAAGTGTCTGTATATGTGGTGGCCCGTTTTCCTTACTGGCCACTCTGCCGAGCAGTGTTATGGTCCCCGGTTCCCTGGGATACATATGCTGTACGCGAGGCGCGCACGGCGTTGACAATGTGTTCCCGATGCGTAAGGAAACTTACGCAATACGAGAGAACCTCTCGTAAGAGAACGATACTCGGTTACTTAACGTAACCTCGGTTCTCTCTAGAAGAGGGAACGAGTATTGCGTTCCTTGCCGTGCACCCCGCGGGCTTTTACGCTTCAGAACTACGAAAACCGAATATGCAGGCCGTGAGCCCTGCTTATATACACGTGGCCACGCCCCACCTGTAGGCAAATGAAGCCAGGTGGGCGCGAAGCGCCCTCATTGGTCGCCACGTCACGCGGGCTCACCGTTAGGCTGCTGCAGTTGCCAGCAGAGCAGCCAATAGCACGCTGGAATAGCCTGCTATGGTCTGCCAGGCTGCCGCACTGCGTTGACAATGTTACAAAATTAAGGATAATTTCGGGTTTTTCAGAAATCTCGAAGAAAGAATACTTTCCCGATGCGTAAGGAAACTTACGCAATACTCGTTCCCTCTTCTAGAGAGAACCGAGGTTACGTTAAGTAACCGAGTATCGTTTAGTGGAGGATTGCTGCCATCTATTGGAAAACAAACACTTTTAAAATTAAAATAATACTATTTTTACCTACAGCCAGCCCACTATGACTTGATTTTTGACATGTCTAAAAATCGTTATTATAACAATAAAAACGTCTTCTGATAGGAAAGCTTGAAACATCGCTGAATTCAACCTGAGACCCAAGTAGACTCTTAGTAAGACCCAAGTAAGATCTCCTGTGAATGAGTTAGACAACTCTTTGTCTGATAAATTTTGAAACCAAATCTCTCCAGACGGTTTGTTCGCATCGCTCTCTGCTTACTGCGGACAAGGCGCACAGACAAGCAGATCGTACAGATAAGATAAAACTCTGACGCCTGCATTCCTTAATGGTGTCAGAGCCCCTTCCACACATTTGCTGAATACACTCAGAGCTAGAGAAAGGCCAAAGGGAATTTTCATATACGCTGTGCCCTGATAAGTGAACCTCAAATATTTCCTGTGAGTAGGAAAATAATACTGATGACCAAACAAGGTGATCCAATCTCCTTGATTAATATTTTGACACACAGTTCTGAGTGAGAGCATTTTAAATTTGTATTTAAATCCCGCAAATCCAAGATGGGACAGAGACCTCCCCCTCTTTTGGGAAACACAAGATAAGAAAATCCCTTTTGGAATCACTCTTATCATTACTTTTCTTAAGGAGGATATTTCTTCCTCCAAAACCCGAGCTGATTCCCCCTGGGCCATTAAAATGACCACTCCATTGAAAACAGAGGCTTTACAGCGAACTGAAGTCTGTTTCCTCTGTCCATACTGGTTAAAACCAAGGGATAAACTGTGCATACGTGCCAGTTCACTTACTGAGCAGCGAGTGGGTGAGTCATTTTTACACCCTTAGCTCTTGGGGAGTGTCCCCCTCGGTTGAAATTGTGCACCTCAATATGACTGAAAGGGCACTTTACTATTATCAATTTAAAGGGGCAGAGGCTCAAGTCTGTGGCCAGGGGAAGGCTAAGCCCTGACCAGCCTTATAACACATGCTCCGCCTACATTTGCTCATTCCAAGACATCACTGGTTCATCTAAACATTTGTCTTTGACTCCAGAAAAGATTGAAGTTGTCAATAAAGTTCAGTCCTCTCATGTTGCATGTTTTTTGTGCTTCTTTTAAAAATTCAAATAGAAATCTGTAGCATGGAAACGGTATTCCCCGGTGGCTGTGGCTCTTTCAGCAGATAATGCGCCGCCACAAAGCACAAAAGGTTCAGGGATGGTTTGAGGAGTTGATTTGACTTCCAAATTCCCCAGATCTCAATCCAATCGAGCATCTGTGGGATGTGCTGAACAAACAAGTCCAAGTCTGAAGCTTATGGGACTTAAAGGATCTGCTGCTAACATCTTGGTGCCAGATACCACAGCACACCTTCAGGGGTCTAGTGGAGTCCATGCCTCGACGGGTCAGGGCTGTTTTGGCAGCAAAAGCAGAACCAACACAATATTAGGACATAATGTTAAAAAAGACAGATTCAAAGCAATATATTTACAGTCTGTTGCTATAGAAATCACACACGTCTTTTCTTTAACCTGCCTTTTTTACAATAATGTTCAAAGGCAAATGCCAATAAAAGATTTATTTACATTGCATGCTGTCTTAAATTGATTATTGTAATTATTTTGTTCTATTTTCTGAATGATCTACCATTAATTCTGTTTTTTGTAAGTATATTCCAGCTTTATTAATGTTTAAGAATAAAGCTTCTGGGTTATTTTATTTATCACTAGTTATTACAAAGGATAAAGTGGCATCTTTTTATCTGAAAAAACAAAAACAAAACAATGAACACTTTAAGAAAAGTACGAGCAAAAATTTTAATCCTTATTCAAGCACAATCTTCAGAGCTCATACCCTATAAATAAATCAGTGCTCCTTCAATGAGTTCAGTAAAGTTGGCAATATTCACATATTTGAACTTCCTGATTGAATAACTTGAGCTAAACGTTGTTAAAACACAAATGACACCTCTATAACGTAGACAACGAGCCGCAACCTAATGTTCCTCAAAACCAGCCTTATAATATGAGAGATAAGTGCGAAGGGACCGTCTGCAAAGTGCAAAACCCGAAAAGCATTACTACAAAATAGGCAATAACAAAGTTACACTTTGTAGTGTCTGCAAATTCAGTTTACACATCAATGCTCTCCTACTGGTCATACTTCAACACTTAGTTTGATAAAATGTCTTATGCATAATTTATGATTATTATAAAATCAAATCAATACCTTCACTGTTGTTTGAAAAAAAATTCAATAACTTCATATAGTGTATACAGTGTAATCAGTAAGCAATTATCATACAAAAGCTATGGTTGCAACTACTGTATTTTAGTTGGGTACCAACATCATTTGTGTAAAGAATAGGCCTACTTAGCTATGCGCTATTACTTTTATTATTTTTTGTGCTATTATTTGCCAAACTAAGTGTTGTAGTAGGCTATAGATGTCAACATTGAACATTAAAAATAAGGGAGATTTCCCGGAATCCATCCACAAAATAAGGGATTTTTTTTTACAAGATTCTTACCCACAAACTTAAAAGCACAAATCATTAACAGTTTAAAGAGTTTATAACTACACAATATATTTTGATTTTGGCCGTCAGCGTCCTGATCCATCATCGCACATCACACTCATCTACTCTACTCTCTTTGAAGTTTACTTCCCGCTACTTTTTCCCTCTTCCTGCCACCCGCCGCTGCGACTGTCTTCTTCTTCTTCTTCTTCTTCTTCTTCTTCTTCTTCTTCTTCTTCTTCTTCTTCTTCTTCTTCTTCTTCTTCTTCTTCTTCTTTGATAGTAGCCTAAGCCAGTGTTTCCCAACTTTTTTTCAGTCATGGCACCCTTTGAAAATGTTCTCCATTTTGTGGCACCCCCTCGCATACGTTACGCTAGGGGTGTAACGGTACAGATTGCTCACGGTTCGGTTTGTATCACGGTTTTAGGTTCACGGTTTCAGTACGGTTTTGGCACTACACCCGGGTGATGACGTCGAAAATGACTGGTCATATTCAAACATACGGCAATGAACAAAGTTTACAAAGAAAGAATTATTTGAAAATATTGGGTTACACTTTATTTTGATAGTCCACTTTAAACATTCTACTAACTACAAGTAACTTTGCAACTACATGTCAACTAACTGTCATTTAGAGTATTAATTGACTGTCAGTAGACTGGTAGGTTATGGTTAGGTGTTAGGGTTCGGGTTAGTAGAATAAGTTGAATTGTAGTTGCCAAGTTACTTATAGTCAGTAGAATGTCTGTTGGGGGACCAACTAAATAAAGTTTTAGTAAATATTAATCAGACAGTCTACAAATACTCTAATGACAGTTAGTTGACATGCAGTTGCAAAGTTACTTATAGTCAGTAGAATGTCTAAAGTGGACTATCAAAATAAAGTGTTACCAAATATTTTAAGGACTTTTACACGGCACCCCAGCTCTCGTCAGATGGCACCCCAGTTGGGAAACACTGGCCTAAGCTACTGTCTGTGTACTGCCACCTGCTGGACTGGAGGTCTAGCAACCCAAGAGCAAGCCACTTCACAGACACAGATAGTTGCATGTTCTGAGTTAACACAATCAGAGCGTAAAAATACGGGATATTTTACGAGAAAACACTAAAACGGGAAGACAGCGGGAAAAGATCTAAAATACGTGAGAAACCCGGAAAAAACGGGAAGGTTGACAGCTATGCTACTTAGTAGGCTATAACCAGCAGGAGAGCAGTGATGTGTGAACTGAATTTGGTGACAGTACAGTGCATTTCAGTGAAGTTAGCTGAATATTTTTCATAATAAAAAAATCCTAACAATTACACAAAAGCTAATTTTATCAAACTGAGTGTTGTAGTATGACTAGTAAGAGGCCATTGATAATTACTACAGCTTTCTGTCATCATTTACTCATCATGTCGTTCTCAACCTGAGGGACTTTCTTCAGTGGATCACAAAAGACATTTAGAAATTCATACAAATATTTCTTCTTTTGTCTGTAGTCAATGAGATGAAACACAAACAGACACACGTGAACCCAACACACCGAATACAGGGACGAATGTAATTGTGTGAATACAGGAGGAGCTCTGACATCACTGTAGTTCAGAGAGAGATTCAGAGAAAGTGAAACTAACTTGAGCAGCAACAATATGGACGCCTGAAACGATCAACCTCTTCAAACAACAGAATATTTATTGATCCGCTCAAAGAGTCTTGTGGACACATCTGATCCTCACAGGTAATGACAGAAATATAAGAGAGATTGAGCTGAACAGGTTTCTAATGGAAGTGATCTGGATTAGTGGCTTTATGTCAAACTGGGATAAGTTGAACAGAACCAGGTTTAATCATGTCAAATACTCGACTACTTTAGTTGTTTACTGCACTGAAATGGTATCAGAATTATAATAAAAGCATGTCATTTGATTGGTTGTAAAGCAAAGTTTGGGGTTTCAGTGATTTTGTCACATTACATAAAGACTAAAGAAACAGGAAGTAAAATGAACTGCAGACAGACTTGACAAACCTGCTAAAAATCACATTTACATTAAAGATTAAAACAATACCATACAAGCTACACTTGGTCACACAATATTTATGTTTATTTTGTGGAGATATATATTTATTCGTAGGTAAGTATGTGACCTTTGTACTGTTTCTGATGTAAACAGAAGGTCATAGTTCAGATTGTTCAGTGAGTTTATGAGTCTCTCACTGTATGAGGAGTGATTGTGTTTCTCTCACTATCAATGAGATTAACACTTTAATAGAAATATTTATTAAATGCTCATGAGAGAATATGAAGTAACCCCAAATCTGATTTGAGGCAAGATTTCATTTAAACTTCAGTGAACAAATACAGTAGCGAATGTGTTACGGAGGGACTGAGATGAGAAGCGTGCGGATCCATATGCAAAGCTTTTATTAAAGATGTGTCAATAACAGACAGGGCTCAAACCAAGGTAAACAGGCATGATATGGACAAGACAAAGAGCATTCCAGGGACAGGCAAGGGTCATCAATCAGATAACTTCATCCAGGGGACAAGGCAAGAGGATAATCTGACTTCCAGGCTAAGGTCCAGGCGAGAGGCAAACAGTATCCAAACAGGGCAAGACAAATAGAGATAATCAAAAGGCGAGCAAGAGTCCAGGGCAGGCAGAGAGCAGGCAGAACACAGGAAACCAGGCTAGGATCAAAACACAGAGTAAGACTAGAACAGACTAAGAACACGGTTGGCTCCGTAAAGACGCTATCAGCTAAACAGCAACATGTGCTAACAATACTCGGCAATCAGTGAGCTTGTGCATCAGTGTTTTATAGTCCTTGTGATTGACTACAGGTGTGGAACTAATTAGGAGCAATGAAACCTGGGAAATGTAGTCCAGGGTAACATGTAACTGTGTGCAGTGAAAAAGTCTTAATGGTGACCTCTGGTGGTGGGTAGATGGAAACGGCAGGCATGGGATATGTTACAGAATGGGCTTAGATCGGTCTTATCAGTCTATTGGTCATAATTTATATTTTGACATATTTTAATTTCTTTAAATGGCTTGAAGAGGGAAAGAACAATGGCAGAATCTTCACCAACATCAACAAAAGCAAGAAAAACCAGGAGACGCAGTATTGACTCTGATCCTCCATGTAAGTCAATAACCCAGAAAAGAATGAATTAGTGCATGAATGACTTTAACTCTTCTCATATGGTGATATTTCAAATGGACAGTTGAGGAATATACAGTACTACTGCACATTAAGGCTCTGATCAGCTTGTCTGGGTTCATTTTGCAGTAATGATCAGCTTATACATGATCTCTTATATAGTTGAGAAATCATATTTGACCAAATTCATGAGGTGAATCATGGGATTCTTTTAAACTTGTTGATTATTTTCCTTCTCTATCTGCTCTATCTCATCTGTATAATAAAATCATCTTCATTATCATCGTTTCAATAATTTACACAGAATCCCTTCAAACAAAATGTCTCTGCTTGAGAAACTTGAATTATGTGTTTTTCAAGTGTCTCCAAACTTTAGACTAGTAGTGATTTCTCTTCTTCATTTCTCTCTCCAGCGATGTCTTCCTCCAGCGGTCGACTGACGGAGGAGCTTCAGTGCTCTATATGTCTGGACGTGTTCACTGATCCAGTCACCACTTCCTGTGGACACAACTTCTGCAAGACCTGTCTGAATAAGTGCTGGGACAACAGCCAGACCTGCAACTGTCCATATTGTAAAGAAACATTCAAGCACAGACCTGATCTCAAGATTAACACCACACTCAGAGAGCTCGTAGATCACTATAAAAAGAAAAATCCTGAGAAAAAACCTGAAGTTCTGAAAAAACCTGAAGTTGTGTGTGATGTCTGTGAGGAAAGAAAGCTGAAAGCCCTGAAGTCGTGTCTGGTGTGTCAGAGCTCTTACTGTGAAACTCACCTGGAGCCTCATTTGAGAGTGGCAGGTTTAAAGAAACACAAACTGATCAATCCTGTGAGTAATCTGGAGGAATATATCTGTCAGAAACATGACAAAGCTCTGGAGCTGTTCTGTAGAGATGATCAGACGTGTGTGTGTCCGATCTGCACTGTAACAGACCACAAGAACCACAACACTGTTCCTATAGAAGAGGAGAGTGAAGAGAAGAAGGTAGAAGTTACTGACAAAATGATTTTAAAGGCTCTTATCATAAAGAATCACATGTTCTTTAATATAAATGAATCAGTTTTGAAAACATATTGTGTTGTTCTGTGTCTATAGACTCAACTGATGAAGACACAGAAAGACGTGCAGCAGATGATCCAGGACAGAATCAAGAAGATTCAAGACGTCAAACACTCAGCAGAAGTCAGAAAAGTGAGTTTAAAATAATGTCATTATATGAAGTTCTCTACACAGATCCAGGAGGAGCCAGTCCCGTCGATCATCATTATGAATGTATATAAGCAGCCGTCATTGCGCCGCCCCAGCAACAATTCTTCCAATACTTCAGTTGAGGGATTTTGCTCTAGAGCTCCGGAGGTTGACGTCACGCAGCCTAAACTCCGGGGGCAACCAGGGGGCGCTAGAGCGGCTGTAGCATTGGTATCTATAAAATCATTTTTATTTAAACCTTACTATTTCAACATGATGGACAGCTGATGTGCGCCAGGATGCCAGAACAGGTGGGGGAAAGCAAATGGGAAATCATTTTATCACAGTAAGTTGCTGAAATGCCGTGAATTTCAGTTTATTCTTCATTCTTAACTACTTTTGCCTCACGTACCTAATGATAAAAATAAGTTCCCATTAAATACGATATTTAATTGTGAATAACAGAAGTGCTTTTATATATAAATAACACCAATAAAGGTTATTTGAAACTAAATTAAGGATCAATAAATAAATAAATTCTGAAACAAAAATAAGAAATGACATTTATTGATTATGACTGATTTTATTTGACATGCACAACACGGACAGATGGAACAGATGCACACAGCGCCGCTGTTTTGGACGGGTTCGTGTTAACCGCAGGCATATAACGTTAATCCATTCTCATGTTTTCTCTCTTTAAATGTAAGCGCATGTAGGCCTGTATGTCAGCATTATCATATGAAGGGTGCGTCTCAATCAGCTCCTGGTTCAGTAGTCAGGGCACTCATCAGGACATAAGGCAATGGGCTGATCCCTGATCAGTGTCCTGACTACTGAACCAGGAGCTGATTGAGACGCACCCGAAGTCTGTCATGTAAAACAAGAGCGCATTGATGCAGTTCAGTCTGCCTGCTATTATATCAGTTAATGTTACTCCTGATCGGAGGCTTCTGTAAATATTTAGTTTATACGACGATTTAGGCTTCAACTAAGTTTAATGGTGCAACGCAAAAATATTTATGAGTGCTTAAGTTGTAACTTAGTGCCCATTTACGTCAAAACTAGGCTAGTTGTAACTTGCGCACAGCTGGTGCTACAGGTGTCCTTACAGGAAAGCTATCTGTTCCTTTATCAATACACGTGAAAAGCACCCCGGGGGCATTATAGGGATCCGTTATGTTTAATCTATTAAGTTTTGGTATGTACAAGGCTGTGTCTTTTGAATTAAAGTGCGCAGTGAACTCCGTCGTAAACAGAATGGGTCACGTGACCTCCGGAGCTCTATAGTATAGTATGAGCAATAGTAACACTGACTCTTGTCTTATTAAACACCACTAATCATTGGTTGATTGTCCTGGTTGAGCAGAGAAACACAGAGGAGGAGAAAGCAGCCCGTGTTGAGCTCTTCACTGATCTCATCCGCTCCATTGAGAGATGTCAGACTGAACTGCTGGAGATGATGGAGGAGCAGCAGAAAACAGCAGAGAAACAGGAGGAAGAGCTCATTGAAGAGCTGGAGCAGGAGATCACTGAGCTAAAGATGAGAAACACTGAGCTGGAGCAGCTCTCACACACTGAAGATCACCTCCACCTCCTACAGGTCAGTCAACATCTCTCTGATCAATGATAATGCAGTATATGACACCATAACACTCCCCATGCTGAAGGATTTCTCCTCTCTCCTGCTGTAGATTTACTCATCCCTGTGCAGCTCTAGAAACTCCAGGAACTGGCCTGAGATCAGTATGAAGACTGATGAGAGTCTGGAGACTCTGAGGAGAGCTCTGACTCAACTGCAGGACACTCTACAGGAGAAACTCACACTAACTGGTACGACAATATCAAATACACTATACAGATACATATATTCATCATCTTTAAACATCAGCAGTGTTGGGGAACGTTACATTTAAAAGTTATGCGTTACAATATTGCGTTAGTCTCTAAAAAAGTAACTAATTGATACTTAGTTCATTTTTGGGGGGAAAAAAATTGCATTACATTTTCTTGCTTGTTTGTTTTTAATAACAAAAAAACAGGAGATCCATTTCTGGCAAATGTAAATGCCAGCTTTTACATGCCAGCCTTGATGCCAGCTGCGGACTTGGCAACACAGTGCAGTTGAGTTCTGTTGACATTTGACAACTGACGTTATGCGTTGCTCCGTTGCTCTGATTGGTTGTAGGTCTATCCAATAGAGGTCTTTCCTGGTTCTGTTGAAACACACCCCATAATCACAGCCCAACGATGCAGTACCAGACTCATATTCTGACTAGAATTGAGTATGACGATGTCAGGCTAGGGCTTATCACAACTAAAATGTAATAATGAGCCTCAGGCTGAAGGAAATGCAGATTCACGTCTGTACAGTAGAGGCTCAAACTAACCTTTCAGCTGTGCTGCAGACGCAGAAGAAGAAAACTCAAGACTCTTACTTCAAGAATAAAAACAACAAAAAATGAAACACAAATGTGATGTTTATCTAAAGTAATTTTGCTTATAATGATAGTTGAAATAGATTATCAAAGGTCAGCAGCAAATATATTGCTTAATAAAGTGAGATTAAATACCTCACTTATTTAAAGGGGTCATGACATGAGAAATAAATTTTTTCTTTTGGCACATAAGAGGTCTTTGTATCATTAATACATCCTGCAAGATCCATTACTGAAAACCTTGAATAGAAAAGCATTTATATAATCAAGCTCTAAAAAAGCTTCGTTTGAAGACAACAACGCTGACTTTTACATCATCACATCGTTGTCCAACCCACTGGTGTTCAGTCGATGAGCAGCGAGTGGATCTAAAGTAGTTGTTTACGATAAGATTGTGATAATAAGACTGTGATAATAACAAGATTGTGATAATAAGACTGTGATAATAACAAGATTGTGATAATAAGATTGTGATAATAAGATTGCGATGCCACACAGAAGTTGTGCTGTGGAAAAACATAATCCTTGCTGCTGAAGGATCCCGATGTCAGAGAAAAATGTATTCAGTTTACGGTATTTTCAACGAATGTCCTAGTCCCGTCACTGCTGACTTGCGTATTTGTACCGTACATTTTACCAGCGACTGTTTTGAGAACAAGTCACAACACAAAACTTTAGCTCAAAGATCAGGCTGTGCCAACTGTTCTGGAACCAGCAAACCGCAAACTGTAAGTAGCGCATTTCATTTGTAAACCGGTAATGGCAGTTAAATTCAGAGATCGGCATAAATACATGGAAATGTATTTAAAATACAAAATACTGTGTGGAAAAATGTATTTAAATACAAATACAGTATTTTGTATTTTGAAAATACACAAAATACATGTGAAATTGGCGATTCAGTGCAGGCATCCCTATCAGGCTGAAATCTGTCTGGGCCTATTCATTAATATGTTTTGTTCTAATGTCACAACAAGTCACAATTTCAAGTTTACTGGGTTTAACTTGATTATTTGGTTAGGGTTTAAGAAGTGTACTAGAAAACATTTTCACACGTGTCCTCAAAATGACCCAAAACCTAATCAGTTTATATGTGAAGAAATCCATTTATTCACAAACTTCTCACGAGTGTTTGACAAATTATTCGGCAAACTACTTCCTCTCATCGCTGCTTTTTGATGGTTTGGAGAACAATTACTCAGTCGTCCTCTGTCGTTTCACAGAATTATACAACGGAGAGCACGTCGAGCATTACTTTACTTAGGAGCGCGCAGTGAGCAGGTTTGCGGTGTAGAGCCATGCCAATTGCGAAAGTATAAACAAGATTTCAACCAGTGTTGCCAACTTAGCAATTTTGTTGCTAGACTTAGCAACTTTTCAGACTACCTTAGCAACTTTTCAGACTACCTTAGCAACTTTTCAGACTACCTTAGCAACTTTTTTTTCTAAAAGCACCTAGCAACAAATGTAGCAATTTGTTTACATTTATTTGCAACTTCTGGAAAGTGACTCTAATCCAGACAACACACGTACAAGCTGGCTCAATAGCCCAAGCGATTCATTCATAATTCCTTAAGATCGCTGTGGAAATGTGGGAATCGTTGTAAAAAACGGAAGATCATTTAGGTAGCATATTTACGGAGCCCTGCACATGACATGCAGGAAAAAACTAGTAGGCTAAATCGTGCACATGATTTATAAATCGAGGGTACAAATGAGTAAATGGTGTGGACGGTTTAGCAAATCTAGGTAACAAATTAGTAAATTTTGCACACAATTTACTTTTTCTTCTTCTCTTGCATGTCGTGTGTGGGGCTCCGTACATATTAACTAACACAATGCTTTAATTTATTTTACAAACAAATCTAAATATTGCATTTCAAATAATATCTACATAATGGCGTAGTTTTCCCTTTGTGATTACGTAATGATGTCATAGCGCAATGATGCCACAACGTCATTTAGCAACTTTTAGCAACAACTCGATCTGCCTTTAGCAACTTCCCCAGAACATTTGTTGGCAACAGCGGCTTCAACTGCACAAAGCTAAAGAGAAAGCGGCAACTGTGTGCTGATTCCACTGCTTGCCGAGTTAAAAATGCCTTTAAGTCAAAAGTGAAGGCCTATTGGTCAGCGGTCCACTCCGTCTCGGAGCACGTGCAAAAAACTGCCTGCCAATGTGCAAGGTAATGGCAGTGAAATTCATGATGAATAATCCTAGTATTTTTACTTCAAAGAACGCTCT